>NC_091133.1:56678581-56903581 GCF_040183065.1 Periplaneta americana
ACAATTACAAACTTTATCACCTGAACTAAGGAGTACTAAAACATCTCGCACACCACACTCAACACCAATGCAAACAGAAGCTATTAAGTAAGATCCTTAATGAGATTTTCTACCAGTTTAATTTGTCTGCACGCCACTGAGCACTAAGTCAAAGTAAACTCAAAAGGCGGTTCAGAGACAGAGTTAGTGGCGCTGTCTGTCGCCAGAGTGAAGCACCGGAAAATCATAACACAAGACTCGCAGATTAGGACTGAAAACTTTCTTCTTCTGTTCCATTCTACAATTTGCTATTTCCAACTCCCCAACCCTTCGCTCCTCTCTCCCTCAATTTCACGGTCCGCTGACTTCACCCACTCTGCCGCGGGGTGGCGTCGGCAATGCAGTCCGCTTTATGTCTCTACTTGCTGTCAGTCAGCATCCAGTGACGTCATAACGTTCATCTGAGTGCTATTTAACAAGCAGAACGTATTGATCACAGGCCGCGAATCAGTAACTTCAAATGGATATCCTGCAGTTCTGCTGGAATATCTATCTTTTTACTTCCTGACGATTTAATTTTTACCGAATAATTCCAACATTCGCATCAGTAAGTTTCACTGAAGAGTATCTGAATTTAATTCGGCACAGAGATTTTTGGTGGACAAAGTGGCAAGTTTCCTCTGAACACTTCGTCTTTGCATTCCATCATAGTTCATTATCACCAGGCTTCGAGACTTCGGACCCAATAGAGCAGTTCAGTGGGAAATCCGCGTAACGACGTACTGAGTATAGTGATAAAGCGTACAGTGGGTGGGGTACTGTAGAATGAATGCCAACAAATACGCAAAGGAAAACGCTCTGGATTTGAAGGTTCTGACGAATAATTTGGTTTTCATACAAACTGTGTCTGAAATTATTACACGGTTAGCAAAGTCAGAGCAAGAGATGCCGGAAGCCCTCAAATTAATTTAGAAAATGATGCAGATAATTAATGAGGCATCAAGTACACCGGTTACTGAACGTGTAAAACAGAAGTCGAAATCAATTTTATATAAAAATAACGAATATAGAACATTGTGTAACATAAACAGCAAATTAGTGGACATAGAGTCACTCGAGAATAAAGGACTGTTTCTTAGAGACTGCAAAGATGTTAGGTTGTTTCGTTTCGCTCCTATCACGTCATGCGACGTAGAGCGCAGCTTTTTACAGTACAAACTTTGGCAGGTAACAGAAAAAAATTTACGTTTGAGACACTGAGAATGTATCTTGTAATAGGTACATTGCAATTCGGTACTGTAACTGCACTTCCTAAAGACGACCAATTTCCAGCATTAACACTGTGTATAATTAAACAAAACTGCTTATAAAAGACAGGAGAATAAATGCTTTTCATATTCTTTTAACATTTTCATTGTGTATAATTAAACAAAAATGCTTATAAAAGACAAGAGAATAAATGCTTTTCATATTCTTTTAACATTTTCATTGTTTATAATTAAACAAAAATGCTTATAAAAGACAAGAGAATAAATGCTTTTCATATTCTTTTAACATTATCATTGTGTAATGTAGGCCTAAATTTACTTACAGAATGTATATATGTGTGTATCCCCATACCACCGTACTCTACTCTAAATAGCAACGTTGTTACCTCAACACATCTCTATCTACCTGCAGCGAGTCAACAACCTATAGTGCATGCACAGTAAACTTATTGTATCGGGTCCAAAGTCTCGAAGCCTGATTATCACCCTTCAGTCTACTTCCACCGCTATCTCAGTATAGCTGCGTTATATCGCCTCTGAATAGCCTCTGTTCTCGACATAAATACAGGATCTTAATCAGCTACACTAATGAGACCTGATTATAATATGCAGCAACTACAACATTTCTATAAAAACTTAGTCTTCATCTATTACGGGAACAAATGATAGCGTAAATGATTATTCATTATTTGTGTATAAATGTCGCATGTTCCCTCTCCTATTTTCTTTCTCGCCAACTAGATTATTTATTTCTTTACCTATATAATTCTGATAAGGGAAGACTTTGGACTTCCCGACGAGAATCGTCACGAAACTTCATTGAGTGCACAAGCATGAGAACAAAGTAACTGGTGCGAAATGCGGCATTTCGTAATCGCCCGAAACCCGTATAACATGGATTATGAAAGTGGAGTGCGCGCCTGCAATGTTTGCAGCCATAAAGTGTCTACAATTTACGTGTGATAAAAGACAAGTAAATGATAAGAGAGATTATGTACATCATAAAGTTACAAATGCCATACATTCCAAGTCATGGTAATGTCGTGTGAAAAGGCAGTGTAGCAAGCAAAGCTGAATCCCGCATGAGGAGCAGATATTGACGGAAATGAAATCAGTCATGAGTGTTGCACGTGTCAAAAGAGGAAAATTTATGTCGAACACATTACGGAATATAAGATGTCCTGTGACACGTATCCAGATATCTTCCACGCATAGCGAATCCACGGTTTGGTACTGTGATGCACTCAACTGATTGCATATAAGAGAATGCAACTTGAAAATGATTTTGTCATGCAGCTTGACGAAATTCTTCTCATATAACGTATATATTCTTCCATAGATCGTGCAAAAAGTTTATACTGGTGAAAGAAACATATCAAGAGGCTGGCACTACTTCGTGGTTTCAGACGATTATGATCTTTGTCTCAAAATTTACATCCCTGTTGCGGAAGGCATTGGTCGAAAAACTCTCGCCGTACAGTGGTCTAAAATCCATATTTAGGAGACAATGCAGAAAAAAGACATGTAAAAAAATGAAATGAAACCCTTAAATTATTTTTCCTATATAACCGAGTAACACTCAATTGATTATCTTAATCAGCGGAGGTGGCTGCATAGCGAGATAAGAGGCCGGTAACATGCCACATTTCGCCACCCAGCATTCTTACTCAGCAAGCGCCGCGAGTCTTCCGTTTTCCTTGTGCTATAACTCTGTTGTAAGTGGTCGATTCCATTCATATTTGGTACCAACGTGTCAACTAGTTCTTTAGGTATGTAACACTGTTTGTTTTTGTTACATTGAATGTTATTATAGTATGTAAAATTAGCATGAATGGACACGGGACAAAATATAAATATAACCATTGAGTGCAGACTTTGCTAAGGTAGAGAAAAAAAAAACCCTTTGGTTTCGTCCAAAAATGTTTTTTTTTCACTTCCTCCACTATTTACCTCTATTTTAAATCTAGTCTTAAGGTGCGCAGATTTGCGGAAGTAATAATTTATGAGCACTATTCTTTCGAGGTGCAGTAGTGCAATTTTTCTCGGTTGCAGTTATTTCAATATCTGTGAACCGAATCTGGTTCCGCAGTATAATTCAGGGAATTCAAGATGACAGCTTGTTAATTATGTACCAAATAAGCTTCCCGAGTGTCCAAAAGGTGCCTAAAATGTTACATTCCCCCCCCATAAGATTTTGTCTAAATGCATCCCCCTGTAAGGGGCACTTCTGCTTATACCAACGTAAACAGAGTTTGTATACAAAACAAATGTACTAGGTGTAACTACTGTATAAAATTTCATAAAAATCTGTTAGATAGGAGAAAAGTTTCTAATTTTGTCTAATTGTGCCCCCTATAAGGGGTAGTTTTCCTTATACCAACGTAATCAGAGTTTGTATACAAAACATATATGTTCCTTTTAACTGTTTTGTAAAATTTCATACAAATCTATCAATTTTGTCTAATTGCGCCCCCTATAAGGGGTAGTTCCCCTTATACCAACGTAATCAGAGCTTGTATACAGAACATATATGCTACTTGTCACTGTTTTGTAAAATTTCATAAAAATCTGTCAGATAGGAGAAAAGTTTCTAATTTTGTCTAAATGCGCCCCCCTATAAGGGGTAGTTCCCTTTATACCAACGTAACGAGAGCCTGCATACAAAACATATATGCTACCTGTAACTACTGTGTAAAATTTCATACAAATCTGTTCGGTAGCTGAAAAGTTATTAATATGTCCCGCTAAATTTGCATTCTAGACCACTGTGCGCCGGTTTGACCGGACCACGAATCCAGCAATAGGAGCGGTGCTCCCTTTAGTTCCGGTTCCAGTACTTTACGCATCCGGGTTAGTACGAGAGCTGTGGACATCTTACCACTGGTGCTGCAGTCATATTCTATATTTGAAAGTTCCTTACTTAGTAGTGTTTCGGAAACACAATTACCAAATTTACCGCCTGTTTCCTGAAAACAGATATACAGTTACTTTGCAAGTCGTCCTAAATTTGGAATAAGTAACTGAATGGTTGAGTTCATATTCAAATCAACTTTGGTCCATATTGAATGCTAGGCCTATATCAGAATTAATTTCATTAGCAGCAATGTAGTCCGTAACTTCTCATACAAACTCCAGTGGTCTGATACGATGTCGAGTGTAACTTCCCTCTAGTATCGAATCTTCTGATCTTTCGTAATGATATTTTCTAGCGACGTTCGAATTAATCCAGGAAATATTAGCTGACTTTAAATTTGAGAATTTCTATCGAGATAGCTGCTTTATTGGGCCACGTCTTTAAATGCCAGTAGTGGATTACGTGTCCCATGTCAAGCGCAGTCCGAAATTTGGTGTATATATGGTTGTAAATTCTAGCAGTTCTGTGTTCTATCTTAACCCCTCTCTCCCATTTGTCCATCAGTTCCTCGCTCTCCCGTTTGTCCATCAGTTCCTCACTCTGCCGTATGTCCATTATTTCGTCGCTTTCCCGTTTGTACAGTTCCTCGCTCTCCCTTTCTCCATCTTCTCACTCTTCCATTTGACCATCATCTCCTCGCTCTACCATTTGTCCATCTCCTCGCTCTCTCATTGTCCATTTTCTACTCGCTCTCCCATTTGTCCATCTTCTTCTCGCTCTCCCATTTGCCCGTCTTCTCCTCGGTCTTCCATTTGTCAATCATCTCCTTGCTCTCTCATTTGTCCATTTGTTCTTCGCTCTCCCATTTTCCCATCAGTTCCTCGCTCTCATATTTGTCCATCATCTCCTCGCTCTCCCGTTGTTCATATTCTACCCGTTCTCCCATTTCTCCATTTTCTACCCGCTCTCTCATTTGTCCATCTTCTCCCCGCTCCTCCATTTGTCCATCATCTCCTCGCTCTCCCACTTGTCCATCTTCTACTCGCTTTCTCATTTGTCCATCAGTTCCTCGCTCTCTCACGTGTCCATCTCCTCCTCGTTCTCCCATTTGCCCATCTTCTCCTCGCTCTCCCATTTGCCCATCTTCTCCTCGCTCTCCCATTTGCCCATCTTCTCCTCGCTCTCCTATTTGTCCATTTGTTCTTCGCTCTCCCATTTTTCCATCAGTTTCTCGCTCTCACATTTGTCCATCTCCTCACTCTTCCATTGTCCATCATCTCCTCGCTCTCCCATTGTCTATAGTCTACCCACTCTCCCATTTCTCCATTTTCTACCCGCTCTCTCATTTGTCCATCTTCTCCCCGCTCCTCTATTTGTCCATAATCTCCTCGTTCTCCCACTTGTCCATCTTCTTCTCTCTCTCTCTCATTTGTCCATCAGTTCCTCGCTCTCACGTGTCTATCTTCTCCTCGCTCTCCCATTTGCCCATCTTCTCCTCGGTCTCCCATTTGTCAATCTTCTCCTCGCTCTCTCATTTGTCCATTTGTTCTTCGCTCTCCCATTTTTCCATCAGTTCTTCGCTCTCACATTTGTCCATCATCCCCTCGCTTTCCCGTTGTCCATATTCTACCCGCTCTCCCATTTCTCCCTTTTTTACCCGCCCTCTCATTTGTCCATCTTCTCCCCGCTCCTCCATTTGTCCATCATCTCCTCGCTCTCCCACTTGTCCATCTTCTACTCGCTTTCTCATTCGTCCATCAGTTCCTCGCTCTCTCACGTGTCCATCTCCTCGTCGTTCTCCCATTTGCCCATCTTCTCCTCGGCCTCCCATTTGTCAATCTTCCCCTCGCTCTCTCATTTGTCCATTAGTTCTACGCTTGTCCATTTACTGATCAATTCGAGGCATTAATTTGGATATTGAACTACTTAATTCGTTTCACTCGTTTATATTATTACTTTTATTTAATCCCACTCTTTTCAATTAATGGTAGACATTTTAAAATTTTGCTTATTTACATTTTATTCGTTGTAAACAACTTTGGAGTACTGGTCAACGTGTCTGTCTGCGAAACTAACGGATCAAGGCTCGAATCCTAGTTGGGGCAAGTAGCTTAGTTGAGATTTTTCCGGGAGTTTTCCTTCAACATTCCCTCAACTAATGCTGAGTAACTTGTAGTTAGGACTCTGGGTTCATTTAGATATCATTACCACCTTCATATTCATCCATCCTTATACTCACATGTTATCCTCTCATACGGAGCGAACATAACATATGATAATGGGTGCCACAACCTCAGAAAAGGACTCATCATAACCCCCAAAAAGTAGGCAGAGTTGCAAATGGGTACACGTCAGTATTTGGGCCTTAGTTGCTTTCAAATAATTTAAAAGTGAACATTACTGTCCATGATTTCTTTATCATTAGTCGAAATAGAAAGATGTTATGCCATCAAATAGATCAAGTAATTGCCATCTATTTCTTAATAGTTTGAACATTTGAAGTTCTGAAAGGTTCCACTTCCTGCGTTATTGGTATATACAGTACAATGAAAATTGTAGCGGTCGTTCTAATTTTAAAACGCGCACCTGTTGTGTCTGAACGAGCCCATTGTGCGGCTAATGAAGGTCGACATTTTAAACGTGATTTTAAATTTATTAATAGACGACGCATTCAACGCTCGTTTATGCAGGTAATCAAATCAAACCATGATCACCATGGCAACTAAATAAGTAAATATTTGCTATCACATCACTAATATTACACTGGAATAGTAATTCATAAACCATTCTCTTTTTTTATTTCATTAATACATATATAGTAGCCTATTTGTTTTCCTGCCACTTCATCCAAAATTCTATTATTTGTAGGAATATATGAATACACGTATAAATAAACGCAATTAATCAATTTTTTCTTCCTGTCCTCCACTCATTCTTGTGTTCATCTTCCTCTTCACATTCTCATTTACTTTACATTTTCTGTCCCTTTTCCCTTCAACTTTCTACTTCGCCATGTTCTTTGTTCAATTTATTTTCTTTCCTTTTCCGTCCTAAATTAACATATGTACGTACATACCAACCTACCTACCTACCTACCTACCTACCTACCTGACATACATTCGCCTATATCCTTAATGATTTCCTTTTGACCTCTATTTAACCTGTCGTCTTATCCTTTATTCATTTTTATTTTATTTTCCCGCCCTTTGCTTTAACCTCCGTTTCTTTCTCCTATCGTTTACATTATCCTATTTCCTTTCTCCAGTCCTTCATATACATTTTCCCCTTTTCTTTCCACTGTCCTTCGTATTTTCCACTGTTTCTTTTTCCTTCCTTCACTATTTCGTTTACTTATGTCTAGTCTCAGTGTGTTTATTTCTTCTCTCTCATTAATAATTTTAATTATCTCTTCCTTAACTTTTCATTCTATTTCCTTTTAACATTTACTTTAATCTCTAATTTTTTCCTCCTCTAATCACTCACTCTTTCCTCCTTTCTAACAAACAAAACAGTTACGTTTCATGTTTCCACTTCATGACGAGTATTGCTCTCGCACAGGGTTTAGCGTGAAGGCAATCAGGGGACCGAGTAATGTCCTCAGGTGCAGGGGGCGCTTTTTGTGCTCGCCCATCAATAACTGTGCCTCTCACCCTTTCATATGAGAGATGTCTAGAAAAGCACTTCCCATACATCTGAGCTTCGTGCGACCCTCCGCCAGATGGCAGCATCGTGCACTACACAAAAAAGACGACGAGGTGAACTTTCACGGGACGTCATAAAAGTTCCCGCAAACACCCCCGCATCTCACGACGGCCTTTCAAAACTCAACGACACTAGTCGCGCTCTTGTAACGGGCAGCATTCATTTATATGGCGTGTATATGGAATTAGCACCATGACATTAATGGAAGATTTGTGAACCTCGAAAGTAGACCAAAGTGCATTCAAAATTTTCGTTCAGGAATTTGTTTAAAATATCGAAACAAACAAGAAGAAAGCAAAAGAAAGTAAAAAACAAGGACAAGGGAAGAAACTGAAGCAAGTAATAATAAGAAGAAAACGATATGAAAAAGAAAGAGAGAAGGACCTAAGCAAGACTCGGGAAGAAAAATAAGAGACCACGAGTCAAAAGGGAACGTAAGACAGACCGGAGTACAGAAGAAGAAAACGAAGAAGACGACTAATAAAAAAAAATAAAGAGAATAGGAGCCAAGAAAAGAAAGAATGAAAAGTACTGATAAAGAGGAAAACAAAACAGGCAGGGGCGGACGAGAAGGAAGGCAGGAGGCACGAAAAGAGAGGCAGGAGACACGAGAAGAGAGGCAGGAGACACGAGAAGAGAGGCAGGAGACAGGAGAAGGGAGGAAGGAGACACGAGAAGAGAGGCAGGAGACACGAGAAGAGAGGCAGGAGACACGAGAAAAGAGGCAGGAGACAGGAGAAGGGAGGAAGGAGACACGAGAAGAGAGGCAGAAGACACGAGAAGGGAGGCAGGAGACACGAGAAGGGAGGCAGGAGACACGAGAAGGGAGACAGGAGACACGAGAAGGGAGGCAGGAAACACGAAAAGAGAGACAGGAGACACGAGAAGAGAGGCAGGAGACACGAGAAGGGAGGAAGGAGACACGAAAAGGGAGGCAGGAGACACGAGAATAGAGGCAGGAGACACGAGAAGGGAGGCAGGAGACACGAGAAGGGAGGCAGGAGACACGAGAAGAGAGGCAGGAGACACGAGAAGAGAGGCAGGAGACACGAGAAGAGAGGCAGGAGACACGAGGAGAGAGGCAGGAGACACGAGAAGGGAGGAAGGAGACACGAGAAGGGAGGCAGGAGACACGAGAAGGGAGGCAGGAGACACGAGAAGGGAGGCAGGAGACACGAAAGAAAAGGAAATAAATAAAAGAATAAAGGACATAGATGTAAAGAAAGCACCAGTGAATGAAAAATTAAGGAAGATAAATTAAGAGAATTAGATAAAAGAAAGAGAAGACGAGAAAATATAACAAAACAGAATAAGAAAACAAGAAAATATGAGGATTAGGAAAAGATTTGAGGAAACAAGATGAAGACAGACAAGGCTGGTGTTGGCAGGGAGAAGATCGAGACAAGAGGAAGAAAACAGTAGTTCAGATGAAGACTCAGCACTCGCTGCACATTTAAAAATCCGAACTCGCTGCGCGCGAAGTGGAAAGGAAACCTAAACAAGTGGAACTTGATCGCGAGTTTAATTCCATTATGGGGGTGCGCGTTATTTATCGCACTTCCCTTCCAATTACCCACGTTCCTTGTCCTCATATTCCACCCTGGAGGTTGAGGGCGGGTGCCCCAATCGCCCGGACTATACGCAACCCGCCGGCACTTGTTTTAGCTCATAAAGAACATGTTACACGGTGCTGCAATTTCCCTTCCTTACTCCAAGTGAAGAGCTGGCTTGTCAGCAAAATGTGTTTTATAAATATTGCAGGTGGTGAAGTGGTGGTAGGGATGGAAAAGACAATCTCATAAATTTGGCCTACTAGAAAACACACCCTTCCAAGTTCATTCGCAAACATGACCCCAGCAAATTGCAGGACTTCGGTAAAAGCTGTTCTACCTCTCCCCCCACCCCACACAAATTTACGATACTATACCCCTAGCACCATGTCGACCGTACAATCTGTTACTGACAGTAAATTCTACTGACAACGACCAGATATGTGCACCGCCGACTCCCAGCAATTCCCGACTCGAATGGGGAATCCCATTGGGAACAGTCAACAGAAACATTTAGTGGCTTTTCGTTTCACCTCCTTCCCCTGTCGAACGGATGTAAAGGGGTGAGAGACAGCATTGGACACCCATGAAGATGGCGGTAGATCCGCTACATTTATCTAATCAATGTTACGTACTCCATTCCCAAACGCGGTTTGTGTGTGGGGCAGATTGACACAGAAACAAATGAAACGAGAATACACGTTCCCTTATCAGTAGGGACGACCAAAATAACATACATTATTCTATATAATTTTCTCTATTTATTAATATACTTATGCCGACTTCTGATTGAGTTCCTGGTTAATATGTACAACTATTATCAGTCAGAACATACCACTTAACGATAATGACGATATGTGCCAGAGGAAGAATAATAAATCGAAGATGCTGGCAAGGCCTCGGTTGCCTACTTGTAGCTATCTGGATTGCCTATGGGTGCCTGTAGTTCGCTCTTGAAGGGTTAGCTTCCGACCAAAAATACGAGTATGTAGTGGGTTCGAAACCCCTCACTCAACGGAAGCATGACTAACCACGCCTGGCGCGAACTATGGTCGAGATGGGATACTGTCTTAGAACGGTGAAGACTTTGGATTAGAACGGAGTTAGTCTTTATAATCAGAAGGAGTATTTTGCGATTCTTTCTCATTTCTTTTTTCTGTATTACAGT
Source organism: Periplaneta americana (assembly GCF_040183065.1). Classification (NCBI taxonomy): domain Eukaryota; kingdom Metazoa; phylum Arthropoda; class Insecta; order Blattodea; family Blattidae; genus Periplaneta; species Periplaneta americana. Next base: position 56,689,103 of record NC_091133.1, read on the forward strand.
GATGTCAAAGCAAGCGCATTTTTCTGACCTTGACGTCGTGCGCGGGCAGCAAGCGCTAAGTATGGAAAGAGGAAGGGTGGTGTATATGAATAAGCAACCTGTTGGATTAAGAAAACAGTGGTGCACAAACTTCAAACGGAACGTGAAATTTTATGTCATTTTTATATGGCTTCTTTCTGTTTAATATTATCTATATTGTCTGTAAAACAAAAGTACTAACACTGATTTCTTAATATTGCACTTCTGTTTTAAATCTTAATAACATAATAGAGAGTTAAGAAGGAATATTCACTTAAATTCCATAGTAGTATAATATTATACTGTATTAAGTGGATGAAACACATCATTCATAAAGAAAGTGATATTCCAAAGAAAGAGATTCAGTATGACATGATAAGTTGGAATTTATATTGATGGTATCTTTAGCCTTACAAAAGTAATCAATAAACTAATCAAAACAATATTACAGTACAAAGCAAAGTTATCTAGGTACTGTATCTGTCTTAAGTGTAACTAATATTACATAACAAAACTCTTATCGCATTATGCTTTTAAGGTGATATTTGTGAGCAACTTCCTATTATCAGAATATTAAATTATTTTCTCGAAATCTGCTGACGCTATAGAGCTGACATTTTTACAACACAAGGGCACGTATCTTTTGCTTATGATGTAACAGTAGTTGCTTTGTTAATTCATTTCCTTACAAACAATTTCTATGCAAATATTTTCAAAATTTTCAATACACTACCTTCAAGTAATACGTATATACGGTATATTAGATTTACGAAAACATTCTGTAAAGCTACTGAATAAATAGGCCTGTACCTGAAAATTTCACTTTTCTATACGATAAGTTGAGAAAATATTTCTTTTCGATAAAAAAATCAAACTTGTGAAAAATGAGCATTAAAATTAAAGTTACATTTTTATAATGCACTTATACTTCTCAGGCAAATCTAAAAATTAACATGGATACAGTTTTAATAAGATCTCTTCCCTTTATCTATTGAATCAGTGCTGGCCATCTCTGAATATAGCTCGACCAAGCGGAATATACCAACTCTTTCGTCTGTCTCTTTTCTTTCCGCTGTAAAGCGCTCAGGCTCTCCTGGGCTCTAAAGCGCGCACTTGCTCCTGTGGACAACAATTGACATGCCTGCTGTATTACAATACATCCATTCACTGAAGATCCAAACCACCAGTCAATCCAATCATCTCCTCTACATTTCATTTCAGACTATAGGTGCATGTATGTTGAAGCGTTACGTCAAAATTAATGCCAGACTAAAATATCCAGTGTTGTCTCTGGTTTGTAAATATCTCATTCTATGAAAAAATTTAGAAAAGTAACGAAACCGCGACATTCAATCAGCACTGCGGTCATTTGTGAAGATTTTCCTTATCAGACACTTGCTGTGTCGAAATGTCTGCCTGTCTATATCCTGTAACTTTCAGCCCATTTGCAATGGGACACCTGCCTACGCATCGGAAATATCCTGCGGGGGGAGAAAATGAACACAGAACGTTTTCATTGTAGACTGACAGGCTTGGAGTTTGTTTTTCTAACAGCAGTCGAAGTCTCTCGTTTCTGGAGCTAACATAACCACAAGACCACTAAACTGACTCGAGAAATATGCATTGTCATACAGAATAAAAAAAAAGTTAATTATTCGGGAACCAAAGGACATAGCCATGAAAATTCTTACACAGGGTCTAAATAAATAAGTGAATAATTGAATGGGTAAATAAATAAAGATGGAAGAATTAAATATTGTTGAAAAACATAATTTACTGTATATGACATAACAAATAACTTTTGGATAGCCATTCATAAAGGTCGGTCTTTTAACGTTAGGCAAGCGTGTTAAAGCTGATTAATCGGCTATAAGGTAGCGTGCAAAAAAGTAGTTTTAACACTGACTCAACTGTTTGCGCCAATTTTTTCCCCGCCAGATATCACACGGACACAGTCAAAACCGATCAATAAAGCAGTTAAAACAATTGCAGGCCTAAAAGACGACTATTCATTCATTAATTAATTAATTCATTCATTCATTTATTTATTTATTTAACCTGGTAGAGATAATGCCATCAGACCTTCTCTTCCCCTCTACCAGGGGATTACAACTACAATATTAAGAATACAATTACAATTATAATTACAATTAATAGCCTATTAAATTTACAAATACAAAAAAAAATCAAAGTACTAAAAGATTAACTGATTAATAAAAGCTATACAGTTTATTGTAAAAGTTAAGAAGAGAGAAGCATTTCTTTTATTGATTAAGTAAAAATTAAACCTACTCTACACAGTAAGAAAATGCTTAATAAGTTTGCTTTTGAACGCTACTAAATTCCGACAGTCTCTGATGTCACTGGGTAGGGTATTCCACAAGCGCGAGAGCGAGATTGTGTATGATGATGAATACGATGTCTTATGTGTTGGTATGGCTAGTATGCGGCTATTTTGCGTGCGTGTGAAGAGATTATGTTATGATGAAAGGTAACTGAAACGAGGCAAGGTAGGTAGGTGTAGAAGTGTGAAGGACTTGGAAAAGGAGAACAAGAGAATGAAAACTTCTACGTTCGTTAAGCCGTAGCCAGTTTAGAGTTTGGAAGGATGGGGTAATGTGGTCAGCGCGACGGACATCGCAGAAGAAGCGAACACAAGAATTATGAACACGTTGTAATTTTTGACTGGTTGACATTGAGGTCAGTCAGTAGAAAATCACAATAATCGAAGTGGGGCATTACTAGTGTTTCCACTAGTATTTTCTTGAGTGATAGCGGAAGGAATTTTCGAATGCTGTTTAAGGAATGTAGTTTGGAAAGCATTTTTTTTTAGTAATATGGGTTACTTGGTTATTCCAGTTTAAATGCTAAGAAATGTACAAAAATTAAATAAACTGCTCCAACAACTATTTTGTAAAGAACTATATGAAACAAATAAGACTTAAATTTATAAAAAATTAGGGCGACCAGAATCTAAACCGGGCAACTGTCGAACTTCAGTCCAATGATCTACTTCTGAGTTGTAACACAGCTTGAGTGTAATGTGTTAAACTGTGCTATTAGAGTGAGAGTAATACAGACGTTGTGAGAATTCTCTTATATCAGCACGAATTAACTCTGTCTAAAAAATTGTACGATATGGATTTTAAAAACGATTTTATTTTGTACATAGGGATTGCTTCACTCGGCTTACGGACTCGTTCCGAAAATATCGCTACTCACAAAATAAAATATCATTTTAACACGTGTATAAAAAATATTACTCGACCAAGGCCAGTGGAGTCCTGCAGCTCGGAGGCGTGGCGCTACTGCTCCTGCGTTCGTAATACAGCATCGCGATAGTTCACATTACATCCGCGGCTCCACTCAGCTTGGTCGAGTAATAGCCATTCATTCATAGTTTTCTACCAAAGGACGATCTTTCACTGCAAACCCAGCATTCTCCAACCTTCCCTATTTTCCGCCTTCCTTTTCGTCTCCACATAGATCAAATAACTATTACAGACTAATATTTATATTGGTTAAGTGCAAGTATAATTAATTAAAGTGGAAGAAATTATTATATAAGAGACAAAAATGAATAACCTAAGACCATCACCACCAATAAGATTCCCAACGTGATAGGACTTGTGCTGTAAGCTTGTTTTCGGGCGCTGGGACCGAATATCTTTAACTTCAGTGATTTTTTCGAGTTTGTCTTCAAATGTATGGCGAATATCAGGTCCTGTGGTGAATTCGAGGACTTGTATCTCCAAAATATAATCTCGTTTTACGAAATACTTCATCGCTAGAAAACCACACTGCACGACAGGTTTAAAAAAATATATTTTATGGACCATTTCAAGCTGTGAACCTAGTGATCTGTTGCAGTCTCTATGGTTTCATGCTATCTTTTTAAGGGTCTTCCAATTAGTCGTCTTCCTAAAGGACGACAACCTAAATATATATTTTGTGTAGGATATTTGCCATGTAATGCCATTATTTTGGATTTTACTACAGAAATTTCCATATGAAAATATTTTTAATAATGTTTTCTTTAAATGCATTGATATCTGAATCTCATTCTGCGTGAAGTCTCAAATGGTATATAGCTGAAATGACAAAATAATGACAATTGGCCCAGAAAAAAGTATTTTGAGAAAAATTTTAAAATAACCAATGATTAAAAATTCAAAACACAATGTGGATTCTTCTGGATGTAGTAGCCTAGAAATATACTCGCAAGCATAAAGAAACATGGCGTGTAGACAAAACGGAAAAAAAAACGACATACTCAATTACTACTGCAGCTACATAAATTCCACTTTTCTGTCTAGAACTTAACCCGTATTCACACGAGATTACTCATAAGCAAAATTACAGAAATAGTTGAACATTCAAGCTCAAAAATAAAATTACCTACTTACTTATGGCTTTTAAGGAACCCGCAAGTTCATTGCCGCCCTCATATAAGCCTGCCATCGGTTCCTATCCTGTGCAAAATTAATCCAGCCTATCATCACATCCCACCTCTCTCAAATCCATTTTTATATTATCCTTCCATCTACATCTCGGCCTCCCCAAAAGTCTTTTTCTCTCCGGTCTCCTAAATAACACTCTATAAGTATTTCTGGATTCGTCCATGTGCTACATGCCCTGCCCATCTCAAACGTCTGGATTTAATGTTCCTAATTATGCCAGTACCTCTGATTTAGGTTCTGGCTGACATGCACATATATTATCAGGCAGTACAGCTCACTTGATATAATTATGTCAGAGTAAGAACAATTGTTTGTATGCATCTGAAGTCTGATTAGTGGAATATGCAGCTAATCAACGATGAATTCATTGAAAGGGGAAAGGAGCGGGCCATCCAACCTCATTATCTCTTGGTCTAGTTGCCTCATGAGTGATGGCTTATGAGGTTCAAACCTGTCTTCGAACAGTTGACTAAACAAGAACAATTATTATGTCAGATGAAGAATATAATACGTGCAGTTCCGCGTTGTGTAACTTTCACCATTCTCCTGTAACTTCATCCCTCTTAACCCCAAATATTTTCCTAAGAACCTTATTCTCAAACACTCAATCTGTTCCTCTCTCAAAATGAGAGTCCAAGTTTCACAACCACACATAACAACCGGTAATATAACTGTTTTATAAATTCTAACTTTCAGATTTTTGACAGCAGACTATAATTACCTACATTAACTGACATTTCAATTGTCTATAAAACAAAATACAGCGTAATATATTTCAAAATAGTTTAAATACATCCACGAATTCAATTCCAGTCACATTTGAGTACTTGGAAGAGAATTATGGGTGCTTTCTACATACAATAATGTCGCCATAGTAACGAGCGGATTTGCAGAAGCTATTTCCATTTACCTTCCCAAAACAGGCTAATATCAAACCTACAATTCACAGAAATCCGACATAATGGTTGTCTGCTTTACAATGGCTATTGGTTACATGATAAAGACAAAGTGCTAATGGATACATTAGAACTGCGATGCCTGGAAACGCGATCACCAGCAGCAGCGGTCAGATATGGCAATATTAGAGACTTCATTTGTTGCGGAGAAACAAAAGAGAGCGTAACACGAAACTGCGAGAGCGCGGCTGCAGGTAATTCGATTCCGTAAGTATGGCAACACGAGATTCCGACAGCGCGTCGCGCAGGCAAAGGGAAAAAAGTTGAAAACTATACGTCACGCCGGAAAATTCTGTTACTTTCTTTATAACGTCGCCTCCAGTTAACTTTTTGCATTCAAAGTTTCCTCCAGCAAGAAAATGGCGCTTTCTCCCGCGACCCCTTTAATTTTCATTGATGAAACGACACAATTTTTCCACTTCCTACGAACTCGGCCTGAATAGTAGTTTCTATAGCCTCCTCGCTACAGCTATGATTTTTTTTTTTATTAAATTTACGAACTCGACATTCAACTAAGGAATTTCCATCACATAGTCCTACAAAATTAATTAAATCACCAATTTCACACTCATCCGTCCATCCATCCACCCATCCGCCCACCCAACCAAATCATTCATCACTGTATCTACCTAAAACATCCGCCACTGCATCCCGCAAAATAAATCTATAATCATATATCAATTTGTCCAACAATTCCCTCATCTAACATATTCATATATCCATGGAATTAATTTATCTGTTCATAATGAAATTAAACTACCGTACTTCAATAGCATTTACGAGTATGTATGAATCGTCAATTGATTATTGAATTGTAATAGTAATTCAATAAAAATATCAAGTTTTATACAAGAAATTATATAAAGAATGTTAAACAACATAATATAAATACAGTGGAAGCTCTTAAGTTCGACACAAATCAAGTTCGACATTCTATAGTTCGACTGCTTACGTAGGAGAATTAGACACGCCCCTATACGGGCACTACGGGCCATTTGAATGGGAATTGGTTCTGTCTAGTAGTGACACTTTTGTTAAAGGAAAACAGAATATTTTATTGATTAGGACATCCATATTGATCACTGATTTTTAATTAATGAACTCTTCTTTATCTATTTGACAATTGTGCCGTTTGTGAGACGGAACTGTCGAAACCCACTGTGGTACTAGAAGCGCATACACAAGCCTCGGGGCGGGAGGTAATGCAAGTACAGTACTGTATTCGTTGATGGATAACCAATAAGAATTTGTATTCATTTCACCTGCCACACCCACTACCCTTATTTGACAGAACTTTCAATTCTGTTCTGTCCAACTTAGGAGAGTCCACTGTAAATGGAAGTGTTTCTAAAAATACAGTGATTCAGTCACTTATGGAGCTTATTTCCGAAGAAATTCTGAGCAAAAATATCACATACATACGAGTCCTATTTTCAATATTTTCAGAGTTACACTAAGGTGAAGTTGTTTGTAAAATACCTTTTTGTTTTAGTTTTAAGGGTAAAAGAATATTACAAATAGAGAATGAACTATTCAGAAGTATCATTTTTTAATTGGCTATTTTAATTTTCTGAATACAATAAACAATGTTAAAAATTGCTCATCTTATGACTTATGAATTTAATATTAACATTTGTTAATACATTTTAAATATTATATAATGTATAAACGTTTTGGCCTTTTACGGCATCATCAGACTATTAAATTGATAAGTCATAAGATTGAACCATTTTAACATCATTTATTGTGTTTAATGAGTGACTTATCTGAAAATCAAAACAAATTGTAAATTAGTGTTCTGCAGCTAGAAATGTTCGTTAATTCCCTAGTTGCTTTGCACATTTCTTTTCCCAATTTTTAACTAAAAATCACATTATTCCTACGCACTTATCACAACAATTGTTACAAATCATACGACTTCTAGGAACTTTATTCTTTACAGTAAAATTTTGCATCCTAATGTAAAGTGTTAAAGAATTTACAAGAATGGCATGTTCTGTAACAATTGTTGTGATAAGTAAGTAAGAAAAATGTAATTTTATAGTTAAAAATCGAAAACATTTCTGTACGAAGCAACTATGGAATTCCCAACACATTTTTAACTTCAGAATACTGGCTAATTAAAGAAATGATACTTCTGAATAGTTCATTCTCTATCTGTAACATTCTTTTATCGTTAAATCTGAAGAAAAAATAAATTTTACAAACAACTTCTTATTAGTGTAACTCTGAAAATATTGAGAATAAGACTCATGTTAATATGACATGTTTTTCTCAAAATGTCTTCGGAAATAAGTTCTGTAAGTGGCGGTAACTCATCGTGAAACGCCCCGTATATTAATTTTATATTCAAGTACTTCTCTAGAGGTGTATTATTTTGAAAATTACCATTTAAGCCTCTATGAGAATTTGTAACATTAGGAAGTATACAATTTAACCTCCCTCTATACATGCTATTTTTAGATTATGAAAAAGCATATGGTAAGAGTCAATAGAGAAAAGTTATGGTTAATTTTAGAATCTTATGGAATTCAAGAAAATCTGTTGAATTCTATAAAAAGTCTTTTTGAAACAACTACTATAAAATTAAGCTAGATCATGACAAATATACGGAAACAATAGTAACTAACCAAAGACTTAGACAAGGTTGTGGCTTTTCTCCCCTGTTGTTTATAATATACTTAGACAAAGCAATTCAAGAATGGAATGAAATAGCACCACAAGGCATACAAATTGACGAACACACAAGACTAAATACAACAATATATGCAGATGACCATGTTTTGTTTACAGAAACGGAAGACGAATTACAACGCTCTGTTTTTGAACTACAGATGGTTTTAAAAGAATACAATATGAAAATATCAACCGAAAAGACAAAAGCAATGGCAGTTTATGGCAAAAACCTTCTACGGGCAAAAATATTGATTCATAACAAAATAATAGAACAAGTGACAGATTTTGAATATTTAGGAAGTCATATTTCTTTGTATAATTATCAAATAGATATAAATAAAAATATATTGAAATATAATCGATTAAATGGTATCTTGAGAAGGAACTTTGGAAAACAAATGAGAAAATAGTCCAAATCCGATTTCACAACATTATATCAAAACCAGCTCTGTTATATGGCGGTGAATGTTGGACACTGCGGTAATAGGAAATAAATAGAATCAACGCATCACAAATGAGATTTCTACGATCACTGACAGGTGTTACCTTGCGGGACCGCATTAGGAGCGAAGACATAAGAAATCATTGGGAAGTTGAGGAGATGACCGCAGACGTCCAACATTATCAACGTAAATGGAGAAACCACCTTCTTAGGACGCCTGAACATCGTTTACCAAAGAGACTTTTGTATTACCATCCACGAGGACGAAGAGATTTAGGCAGACCTCACCGTCATTGGACGGACCAATTCTATTTGTACTTTACAGACGGGAAACAATCCAAAACTGTGTATTGGCAGAAGAAGAAGAAGAAGAAGAAGAAGAAGAAGAAGAAGAAGAAAGTATACATTTAATTTAAAATGTAAACAAAATTTCCTGTAACACAGTGGTGACCTGTTCAGCTAATCTTAAAAAGCACTATGTGCACTCACGAGCAAGAAAGAAAAACGTTGGCATTGCAAGCATTAAGACTATCTGCCCTTACATAATGCTCTTGCACAAAGAGCACGAGTTGGTCACTACTCCTCTAACATTAGAAACACGTGCACATTTTTGTATAGTTCTGTACTCACCACTTGGTTTGGTAACTGCTATTGTAGATATGGGTATCAGGTGTTGGTGGCACTTACCTGTAAATGAAAGAAAATAACTTACTAAATTAATATGAAAGGTTTAAAAATAATTAAAAAACACTTGTGGCAATATGCATAGAGTAAAGGTTGGTAATATTGTGATACTAATAATATTATTATGATAGTTCTTTTTGAGAATTTTTTACAATTTTACTGAGCGAGAGAAGGACCGGTTTTGTGCAGAAACTTGTCCACGAACATTCCCTTAATACGTTGACGCAAAAAACCGATTTTCTTCTTGCTTAGTAAAATTGTAAAAAATTCTCAAAAAGAACTAACATAATATTATTACTATCACAATATTACCAACCTTTACCCTATATACCGTCGTTGTTCCTGCAATAACTCCTATGTGGTGTAAAATATAAAATTTTTCAGTAGGAAGAGAAAACACATTTATTCATGCTATGGCAGCCGTACATAGGAGACTGTGAATTCTTACATTTTCGAAACAAAGAAATATAATCACATACAGGAGATTTTATTATTATTTCCTATATCACTATTTAAGGTATTTAATAGAGCAAAAATCTGAAAATCGATAAATATGTCACATAGGAGTTATTGCAGGAACGGCGACGATATGCAATGGCTGATCAAGAAAGGAAGGCTTATTTTTTATTCACAGGTGTTTATTACTCTACTTCAAAGTTCACATGATCTTTTCTTCATAGTAGTCCTTTTCTACTTGAATACACTTGTTACAGCGTCTCTTCCAGTCTTTGAACACATGATTTAGGCAGTTCTTTGTCGGGTCCTTGAGAATCGCCTCACATTTCTGTAATCAGTTATCACCGGTCATGAGTCATAGCTGCATCATTATGATCCTGAAAACAAGCCAGTAGTCTGGAAATCTCCAGGTTCGTCAAAACCAAAAAAGGCGAAAGTTGTTCCATCTGCAGGGAAGGTGATAGTGGTCACGTTTTTTGACTGTAAGGGAATGATTTGTCAGCATCCAGTGTCCCCTCACACTACTGTTACACGAGCATACTACAAATCAGTATTGACGACACTAAAATATTTATTATTTATCATAATCATCATCTAAGTATAAATTTCGATCGGTAATTAGCTTAATTAGAATATGGATGTACATTGCTCCGTCGATATAGGAGAAAGCCGATGTTTTCTACTTGGATATAACAAGCGGAGCAAGTTCCTTTTAATCGGCAAGCATCATGTTTAGATATAGCATAAAAGTCAAGGAATATTGTGAACAGTAAAAAATCAATCATATCGGAATGGATATTTAAGAGCTGTTAATGCATTACAAAAAATGTTAATCTGATACGACGTTAATACAAATTAATTTAATTTCTTAGAATAGATCTACCTATAAGATACGACAAATAAATAAATAAATAAAAAAGAAATATTACCTTAAACTCTCTAGCAATATCCATAACATACTTTCAAGGCGTGAATAATATTTACTTTGTCAGAAATACTCACACGTGAACGTGTTTGTGACATGATGCTTTACCGGTATGCGGAGCTTGGATTCTGGTCACAACAACAGACTACGTTGCATTGTTTTGCTGAGTTCTTTAGACTCAAATGCATTCTACCAAATAGGCAGAGCAGTATATCAAATACAGATTTGGCTTGGTTTTCCAAGGACCAGACTCGCGACTGATCCTCGTACTCAATTCTTTGGTCCATTATGCATCCTACCCTATATAGTATATACGATGATTGTTCAAGTCCAACAGATGGCCTGGATGCCATTCGTGAATCCGACGCGGACAGGTGGGCCATCTTGCTTCAGCCCCTGATACACCCATGTTCCATTCGCAGAATAGTAGTCTGGCTAAGTCCCACGAGTCAGGAGCCTCTAGTCACTCCTATATCAGCACTGGAAATCCGTACTACGCCCAGGACTTCACCATGGTTTATTTTTACTATTACAGATTATGGATAAAATTACGGAAAGGTCTGCTTTGTCCACCACAAATTTCACCACAAACTGGCAGGGGATTAAACGCGGGCGGTATGGATGCGAGAGAGCTACAGATACGGCTTATTCAATATTAATATGATGTCCAAATAATATGCAAGGTCCAGCAATGTACTGGACCGAAAAACGTAAGTAAAATTTGTACTGTTTTCGCACAGATTGAAAATGGAGTAGATACGGACAAGATATGTCATGAATGAACACTCGAAGGACAAGAAGAAAATCAGAGAAAGCATAAATATAAAAAAACGTCTTAAAAGCAAACACTGAAACCTAAGCTAGTGTATTACTCACGGCAATGGAACCTGTGTTCGGACTGTCTAGAATCCTTTCCTTACCAAAAAATTTCAAGAGGAATAATATATGACGTCATGCAATGATGGGAATCCTCCCCTTTAAACACATTACCCACCCTCAAGCACAAAGACACTTTGCAATTTAAAAAGAAGATCGCTCCAAGGGAGAAGGAAAGAGATTAGAAATTATGGACCTCCCCTCTTCAACCCCGTCTTCTGATGGACTAAAAATGTAGACGGGCGTCGCCATATCCAGAAAGCTCCTCAAACAAATGAAGATTTGAAAGAGTCTGCGAGTAAAAACTTTAGAGGAGACCATCGTAGCACCAGTAGTCGCGGAGCTAGATTATAGATTCAAATCTTATTACGAAGCTAATGGACGAACTGGTTTAGCTATGTAAGTCCTTGTGTCGAGTCCCGATAAATATCACGATTATCGAAATCTTTTTGATTATTCTACTTATTCAAATACATAGCACAAGAAAACGGATACAATCCCAACATAATAAACAACATAATACGAAAGACAAAACATAGTCACAAAAAACATAAGAATACAACATAAACACAACACAAAAAATACATTACACTAACATATAAAACAAAACATACAAGATTGCAACCTCATTCAAGAAATTAAATTACAACATCGCATATAAAACAAATAATACCTACAAAAACATCAACACACAAATAAACAACAAACAAATAGAACCACACAGGCGTATACAAATTCAAATGTAATACTTGCAACAACGTCTACATAAGACAGACAGGCAGATCATTTCAAACACGTTACAAAGAACACATCATGGCCAAAACAAAATTACAAAACATATGCAGAACACATCACAAATGCTAACCACACATACAGAGACAGCAACACAGACATGGAAATTCTACACATCCAACCAAAAATCCAGAAACTAAACACACTAAAACAATACGAAATACTGTATACAAACACACAAAAACACATCCAAATGAAATTTTCAACACACAACTCAATTTCAGAACACACACGCTCTTTGACTCCACATTACACTACAAAAACACACTCCCACAGGAAACAACACAAAAGACGCCAAGACCAAAAACAACCAGTTCTGATGACGGCCAATAGCAGGCCGAAATATGTTAACAAGGTAACATAAAAATTTAACACGTGAAAGACACATAATACGTTTTCCAAAGTGATATAGTGTTAAAAGTTGTGTAATCAAGATGTATAAAAGTAACAGATATTTCATATAGCATCATGTAAATCTTTCGAAACGATAATACAATTATTTTTATCCTTCCATACAAGAATAGACGGTTCTTTTTCACATAGAATTCTTTTTCGTTCCTGGCACCGAATGTGGGTACCCATTCCGAGATCCATGGTGAAACAAATATAGCAGAATTTCACATGTTTGCTACAACAAGACTATGATCCACAGTCGAAAGCTAATATTATTAATGTTTAGCCCATGAACCACCATAACTTATGTAACCACGCCAATGACGCCATCTCCCCTGTCTACAAACATGAGGTTGCCGAAGTTTTACATAAAATTAGCCTGCCGCGGGAACTCCTTCAGTAATATCTCGGCATCGAGAGTAGCTACAGACTTGTGAGACCATTCGCTTGACTTGTAATCGCGAGTTATGCAATATTAAAGTGATAATTGACATGTAAGTTACACTTTGAGTGAACCATAGTAAAAAAAATTGTAGCGAGCTGGAACTAATTTAACCGCAGTAGGCTACTAATTTACAGAACATAACGTGTGAGTGACAAGTCAGCGAGGTCCTAATATCAACACGACTTCATTTCTCGTTAATGTTAATGTTATGTTTTATTTAACGACGCTCGCAACTGCAGAGGTTATATCAGCGTCGCCGGATGTGCCGGAATTTTGTCCCGCAGGAGTTCTTTTACATGCCAGTAAATCTACTGACATGAGCCTCTCACATTTAAGCACACTTAAATGCAATCGACCTGGCCCGGGATCGAACCCGCAACCTTGGGCATAGAAGGCCAGCGCTATACCAACTTGCCAACCAGGTCGACCATTTCTCGTTAATGTCGAGCTTTGTTTCTAATTAGTGGAATTGTGCCATTGACGCCGTTTGGAAAGACTGTTGGAATGATACCTACTCGAGAATAGGTTCGTATGGTTATTATTTTTATGTTCTGAATTGACCCTGAAGTAACCACATATATATGAAACAACTCGAATGATGCACTGTAATTCTCTGTTAAATATGCAACATTGATTTACCAGCAGAGTTTCGAAGTAGAGTTTGCATATGATATTCGTAGATCCAGTAACATTCAAAACTTTAGGAAATAGGAAAGTACGAGTACTGAGATGAAATTTTACAAAACGATGACCATCCTGTTAACAAATGGCAGTCAGTTATGGAAAAGATTATGGTTTCTTTGCAACAATGTGTCCAGGTTTAATATCTTAAGTTTTCGGAACCTTCACAGGGTTTTTCACTGATATTGCATCAGAGATACTTTCACTTTCTAGTCGCAAGACTAACAATGGAACCTTCCAGTTCTGTAAGTATGAAGGTGGGGGGGGGGGATGAAATTTTAACCTGCCACAATATAGAATTTCGCGACCAACTGATTATCATTCTCATGATATCTATTCATATCAATAAATTGAAATCAAACAGCTAGAAGCCAGTGTTGCCAAGTCAGCGGTTTTGTAGCTAAATCTGATGTTTTCAGGATTATGGTCAGCTACAGAATTTTACCGTCAGCGGCTAATTATTTATTTGGTGTTTTTTTATGATTCCGGCAAAGGAAGATGATACTTTTAATTTTTTTCTGTAAAGATGTTATAATAATAATAATAATAATAATAATAATAATAATAATAATAATAATAATTTTTTTAAAAATATCTTATCACAAAAATATTTTCATAATAAACACGACACGAGTATGATTTCTTTCTCCTGTTTAGGTACAATGGCTACATACAAGTCGGGTAAGGAAGGAGAATCATCTCGTGAGTTTCAGGGCTGTACATCATTCCTCCTATGCGAGGATGAAGACAATTTTGCACAGAACATAGAGCCTACAAAGTGATACACACTTTACATAATTTAGTCTGTATTTATATAAAACTGTATATTTGTATTTAAAATTTGGAAGTGATGTGTTAAGAAAAATATGAAGTTTTGTAACTACAGCTTCGCGGGATTTCTAAGCCTGTGCTACGGTAAATGAATTTCTGAGTTGGCAACATTGCTAGAAGCTCCGGACCCCCTCCTTATTCATACGCAAAGTGTCCCGTTTCATACATTAAATTACAAATTAAAGAGCATTGTGCTTTTATGTGGAAATCACGCTCGACTGAAAGTGGTAAAGACTCGTAAGGTTAAGTTCTCCCATTCGTCGTTATGAAATTAAATAAATAAAAAAAAAACATTGATTATAAAATCCAAACTTCCAAATAATGAGATTCAGGATTCAAGTAAGATTACAAACGAGAAAATTAAAGTTGACAGTCCATAGTGAACTGTTAAGAAAGCAAGATTCAGGCGAAGTGGAATCAAGAATTCAGATGTTCGAACAAGCAAACACTTAATCCCTTGAAGTCAAATGACGAAATATGTCACGGCCCCTTACTGCTGAGAAATAATGTGACCTGAAGAAACTCCTATACTATTTTACAACTGTATTGCATCGAATCCTTAGAGTACTCATACGTATCGCGAATGGGTAATATAAAGCAATTTTGTAAACCAATTTTTTAAAGGCAGTAAAATTACTACAAAAGAGTCAACAATGAGAGATTAATTCGTCGTTACATCAAAGTTAGAAAGCAACTACAGCACACAAAAAGGGAAAAATAAACAAGGATTTAAGCATCTGCATGTAAATCTGTACAAAGCATGTTATGCAGTTTTTAATTACTTGAAATTAAAATGACTCAGACGACAAGTATAAGCTTCAACCTAATTCTAGGTTTGCAATGTAACTCTTCACAGAATGCAACACGCAGTTTACTTATCTAATGGATAGTGCATAATGGATCAGTATTCCATTCCTGATAAGAGCTCTTCCAACTCCGAAGAGGTTTCCAACCTAACCTTATGCGCTGCAAAGCTATTACTACATTTTTTCTGAAATCTAGTGGAAATTTAATGTCTTAAATTTATTCTTACTTCTACCTCAGTCATCCATTAATATATTCATTTACCCATTTATCCCTCATTTAATTTATAAAGTCTGTCCAATGAATTATTCCATACATGTCCTATAACTTATTCGCTTAATCATCGATTATAATATTCGCCTATTCGACGACAGACTTATTCACGTCTAATTTCAGCAATTTATTAATTTACCTACTCACGTACAGGGTTGTTTCCGATCTCTGATAACGAATTTGAATGACGTCGTGCGTCAGTAATCACACCGATAGCTGAATTGCGTCGAGAGGTGACAGACCAGTAGCGAGTGCACAGTGTATCACAGTAGCAATGCCCAAGAAAATGGAGCCTTTTTGGGAGGGGTACATAACTCTTTCCGACGCCAAGTAAGTTACGTGAAAATCATAAGAGCTTGCAAAACACGTGGTTTCATTATTTCCAAGAAAGGCATCTTGTGTGTACCTAATAAGACTGGCAAAGCTCGGATGGGATTAATTACAGAGTGGAAAAAGCAAGCAAATCCACCTCCCGTCACAAGTCGCCGCACCCCACGAGATGATACAAATTAATTCCATTCGAGCTTCACCAATCTTATTAAGTACACAGAAGATGCCTTTCTTGGAATTAACGAAACCTCGTCTATTGTAAACTTCTTTCATTTTTACTTAACTGTACTTGGTATTGGAAAGGGTCGTAATGTATCCCTCCCAAAAAGGCTCGATTTTCTTCGGAATTTCTGCTGTGAGTCGCCGTGCACTCTGTGAGATCACTCACTCCTGGTCTGTCACCTCGCGCAACAGTTCAGCTGTCGTGTGACTCCTGACGCACATGACGTCATTCAAATTCGTTATCATAGATCGGAAACAACCCTGTATACAATGTGAAAGAAAATATATTACATTAATTCACAAGATTTATAGATCATGTCATTACAGGAAAGTTTTGTAAAATAATGTTTCTGAAACACCAATAATCTATTGAGAATTTTGAGCTATCCGAAAAAAAAATGCAATGCAAAATGTAGCCATATTGCAGAGCACAAAGAACTGTACGCGTTTCTTCACTTTACTCACTTTGGGAGGGAATCACACATAAGTACAACTGAGGTTTTCAGAATGCAGCTTTGCCGGCTTTTCACAGCCACGTTACACGTTACTGCAGTATGTATTTTCAGCTAGAAATCCGAACAATGGCTGGAACCTCATAAGTGACTTCAATAAGGTATTGCAACTAAGCCAGGAGATAATGGGATAGGGTATACATTGTATACATCGCTGACAAGTAACATACAGTAGTTCACTAATTAGACTTGAGATGTATGTAACAATTGTTCTTCCTCGGACACGTATCATCAAGCGAGATGTTCAGTTCGAGAAAAAAAATAGCCCGCATAATTTTACTAAGTTCCAGATGCAAAGCGTTACGCATGTGCTTTAAACAAGAGCGCCTGTATACATGCTATTTGTGGACAGCCGTGCGAAACCTGTTGCCTACATACAGGTAATCTCCCATCAAGACTCTGATTTTTTTTTCCTGAAACTGTAGGCCTACTATCCGATTAGATGAATCAGCCAAAATGTCAATTAGAGATAGTTACTAAGCTACAGTTGTCTGGTGAATACAACGACTGGAGGAGAAAATTTCCACATACAGAGATAACTGGCTGCAACATGATCTATATACTTCGTTCCATAATGTCTAACAGGAGATTAAACATTGCCAGCAGAAGAGGAGGGAAGTATAACTGCTATTCAACCAATGGCAGAGGTCACGAAGTAGGACAGTCTGAAGCGTTCTATTCGCGCCCAACTTCAAGACAAGCGTGAACTAAGACCTCTGCCATTGGTTGAATGGCAATTATTCTTCTCTTCTCCTTTGCCGGCAATGCTTACATCTCCTGTCAGACATTGTGGAATGAATTATAGAATGTCGGCGAATAGGATACCTCAGGCAATGCTTTAATATTACCCTCTGAGACGACGACGACCTGGACACCACTAAAACGTCTTCTGGACCTTGTCTAGCTGGAACTATTGGGTCCACAATGGCCTAATACCTGTTTGTAATAAGACGACGTATTTTTAACATATATAAAATAACAAAAATAAGTTTATTCCATTTATTCGATTAGTGGAAATACAAATAAACAAATATAGGTCTCTTTATAAGCAATACAAAATGTTTATATTTGAAACTATGTTTAGTTACAGTATTTACATTTACTTCTGTTATTTTATATACCCTACGTTAGAAAATACGTAAAGAACTTATTTTTCTTGTATTAAAATTAGGGGAATGTCCGCTAGAGGTCTCCACGGGCTCCGATTACAATTCACTTATGCTTGTCGGGTTTGGGACGAGCTCGGGCTTAAAGAAGTGAAATCCTTCTTTTCTCTCGCGAATTATACACTGATTAAAATATAATACGAAGATTTTAATGCATGCAAGATTAGATGTCCACCTAGTACCAATCCAGACTAGGAGATTACAGGTCTTCGGGTTTCGGGTCGGGCTCGGTTTGATAATTATAATCTAATCCCGGGTTTCGAGTCAGGTTCGAGTCTAGTTAAGCTCGGGCCGAGATTAAGAATTTCGGCCCGTGCAAACCTCTAATGTCCGCTAAAAGGACTGCTACATATCTAATAGTATTTTCTGAAATCCAAACTCTCTACGCCTTACAAAAACAGTTCTTTCATGGAATCCGCAATACAAATTTTAGCAACAACATGTCATTTTTTCCGAAAATCGTCCCTAAAGGGACATAATTTTATTATACTTCTTTTTGCGTCATACTTACAGGAATTATTAATCATGCTTTTAGGAATCATATACGTAGTAGGCCTACTTTTATACACTTTCTACGATTTCCATACATGTTCGTGTATTATCCATTGCTTGAGCTGGAATCCCGACGTCTTTAATGCTCGTGAATACAAATTTAATGTAATCCCTTCTATATACAGTCCAAATAATTGTTATTAAAACCTGAAGGAACACATTAAGACCGTTCATAGTCCTATTTACTGATCAACAGAATAATAAACTAAGTTACAATTACGACAGTAGAAAATGATGAAGACAGGAAGCAATGAAAATAGAAGATTATTTTATATAAAAATAAAATCGTAGAAGTAAACTCAAAATACTGTAGACTTATCAGTATAAAAAAATATATACTGACATCTTCCTGAACGTGAGTCGAACTCAGAATCCTAACATTAATAACTTGAATCCGAAATGGACAGACTACAACTTTATTCACATCCGCCACTTGTTTTATTCATCATTACACGAATGTAACAGAGAAGCCATTACATCTTTTTAGTACCACCCGTTGTCACCCGTGTTGCCGTGTACCACTCGATACTACGTTTTGTTTTGACAGACGTCACAAAGCATGGTCTACTCTATCCATTAACCCTGCTCTAACCCAAAGTATCGTATTTAACTGGAGACTGAAAAGTATTTTTATGTCCTTTTATCTCCCTGCACAACAGTTAATTCATTTACTGCAAAAGTCTATCTTTTAGATTAAAAACCCGCGGGTCAGAAGCTGCTGGAATATTAAACAAATGTACGAATGAGGTTAAAGTCGGCTCAGAATGAATTTCGTGATTAAGTCTATTCGTAAATTCACGAAACAAGGACACAACGCGCATCTGGCTTGATGAATGTACTTCCAGCAGTGAAAGTAATGAAAAGCCTGCACTATAATCTAAAAAAGATTAAGTCCACTAGACAGAAGTCGACTGTGATCTATAATAGTTATATTCACAAAGGAAATACTATTAAAAGCATATATCAACGAAACCATACTACAGTAATGATTCCTTTTACTTCTCTTTCTCAATTTAATGCTTTTACTTTGCATTATCTTTACTAAATCTGGCTTGGACATTATCCTACTTTTTTCTCCTTCATGCCTTTGTCACGTCTTCCAATTTTATTATTTCCTCTCTTTCTCTTTCCCTTAATATGCTCATTGTTTCCTCCCAATTCTCCTGTTTTTTCTTACTTCTTGTCCTTGTGCTCTTTCTCCATTTGCACCTCTTGAGGAGTGATAGGAGGAAAAAGAATAAAGTGCATAAGATTTGCTGATTTGGCGCATAGGAAAGACTGGAGAGAACTAGGTTTGCAGAGGAAGATCTGCCCTTGGACAGAACACTATGAATCAGTGAATCTTCGAGTTATTCTTTTCGTCCATTTCGTTAAACCATACATTTTATATGTTATTTTGCTGCACTATACAATTTCCTCAGACGCAGTTATTAGGTTTTACAAGTAAGCCAACAAATGTTATTCCAATTTCTAAATTTTCACACCAATTAATCTTAACATTTTACCACACATTTCTTACAATGTGGACATGCAATACACAAATATCCACTTTGATATTCCAATTAGTTTGGTTATAATTGATTTATTTTTTATAATGATTTATAATCTCTAAAACCTTGTGTTATACTAGTAGACTATATTGCATATCTCATCTGTATATATTTCATCTAGACTGTGACTATGAATTAAGATTTTATAATAGTATTAAGTTTTTTGACTTGTTCCATATTCTAGCTGTAAGCAATGTATGAATACCATGGAATGTTAATAAATACAATACAATACAATACAGTAATTGTCCCAATTTTCAAAGTTTACTTAATTTTTCCTTAAATTTATATTTAATCTATTCCTGATGCATGTATGCAAATATGACATGTTTTACATATTTTTCCAAATACTTTTCAGAAAAAAATATTTAACCTTTTAGTTGTTAATTTAATAAAATGTATCACATCCTCAACACATGGTGATTTAAATACTTTCAAGCAGAAGAAAACATGTGTCAGTTTACTTCACATGCTTTTTTGACTTTACGCAAAATTTCACTGAGATTGGAAGAAAACTGCATTCATTAGAGCATTTTGAATGTTACAAAATGTTAAAATTGGAAAATCGAGAAAACGAGTATCAAAAGTACAGCATGTATATGATGGGTATACAGGATGTAAGGGTAGAAGTACCATTATTTTAACTGATGATTGTTCATGTCATAAGGAAGAAAAAACTGTCCTCAATTTTTTTCTAATTGCAATATTTAACTAATTATTAAAGTTTGCAATATTAGGTGCTTGGCAACGTTGCTGGACGGGGAGGAGGAGGTTTAAAAGCGGATACAGACATACCGGTACAAAACAGATGCTCTGTTCTAATGCAGGGGCGGACTGTTGTTTACATAAAACGAACAGCAAATACAAGCTTTAAATCTCATTAATAAAACTTTATGGTAAATTTCCATTTTATTTAACAATATTGGCAATATTTGTCCATTTCTTATTGTATGTCTAAAAAATAAACAATAATGGTTTACTGCACAAAATCACACGAACTTTTTTTAAATGCAATAGGCTATTTTAATCTCTCCCGCTTCCATAAAGCAGTACCATTTTTTTTAGAAATTTGTGTTTGTGTAATTTTCGAAAAGAGGTAACAGACTCCTAGTTTCTAAATCGTTAAGAAATCGCTACAAACTTTCACCGATTAGGTAACCTTCATTGCGGAAGACACGAACGGTACATCATCTTGCCTCACTTGAATTATGAAGACTTTCTCCATAAATTAATAACATATGACATTCCTATACTGTGAATGACATTGTAAGTTGTTTATCGAATACCTGGTACCGAACTGTCACACGCTCAGCAGTAGACCTATGGACCGGGAGCTTGAACTCAGCTGATATGTACGTACGTCTGTGCAGAGTACTGTCTACTGAACACGTTGCCACGTCTCTCACTCCAGAATATTAACAAATTTAAGCATTCAATTTGATTTAATTTCACGAAAACGTAATAGAACACACAAATATGTATTTGAACTGATATTAACTCTTTGCTGGATAATACCTGCTGATGTAACTGTTTTCTTAATTTTACTAACGATATAAGCAGTATAACGCGAATAAAATAAGAGAAGAAATATTTTTTTCTGGGAAAACTATCAAGTTTTGACCCTATTTTGTATGGAAATTTTTTGATCCTGTAGACCGTCCCCAACGACTGTGAAAAGGACGGCACTTATACCCCTTACACCCTGTATACTATCGATATACTTCCTTCCTATACAGATCTACCACACACATTTTTCTCCTACGTAACAGCGCGAAATATGAACTGAATGAAAAGTAAAATTAGTTAGAATCAAGAACAATATCTATCAGAATGTCAGCTTAAAGGGCTGCAGCTCGACGCACACGCTGATACCTTTATATTCATTCTGAGGAGCTTTAATTATCATAGGGCCAAAATAAGCACGTATTTAGAAAACTGACACATATTTTTTTAATTTCCTTCAGAGTTAAAAACAAAATTTGCTTTTTTTTTTTAAATGGTTGTTTCGTTATTTTCATCTATCCATGGCCTTGATCTAATGTTTCCAAGTATCAATTTATATATCTGAATTATCGAAATATTTATGTTACTGCACAGGAATTCGCCTTTCAGCTCTATTCACATGCACGGTTTAGTGTTGCGAACAAAAATGCCAAAGGATGCGGACTGTTAAATACAATTACTGATGTCGCGGCAAATGAATGGGTTATATAATAGATGAAAGTCTAGGCTTTACTGGTGTGAGAGAGAAAAACGTTTAACTGTTCTATACAAGAACTCCTGAAAATAAAGACAATTTGGAATGTCATTACTCAATAGGCCTAAACATTTTCATTACACTATTTTAATAATTTGATCACTGTTGATTTGGTGAATTTGTTATATAAACAAGTTTTCCTGTGTTCTTTTACTTTGCAAATCAATATTTCAGGTATAACTCCCTGTAAAGTCGGTTAGAGTTCCCGGGTAGCTCAATGGTAGAGCGTTGGTACGTCAAACCAAAGGTCCCGGGTTCGATACCCGGCTCCGGAACAATTTTTCCCTCGAAATTATTCAAATCAACTTTACAGGGAGTTATACCTGAAATATTGATTTGCATAATACACGTCACTGTTCGTTAACAGAAAACCACAATTTAAGTCAGTCGGTTAGAGTTCCCGGGTAGCTCAGTGGTAGAGCGTTGGTACGTCAAACCAAAGGTCCCGGGTTCGATACCCGGCTCCGGAACAATTTTTCCCTCGAAATTATTCAAATCAACTTTACAGGGAGTTATGCCTGAAATATTGATTTGCATAACACACGTCACTGTTCGTTAACAGAAAACCACAATTTAAGTCACACGGAGTTAGTGTGCACTCGAAGTTGGTTGCTTGACGGTTGTCAGCCCACTTTGAGGTCTGTGGATATAGAGGGAAAAATTGGATCGGTGTCGGTTAGAGTTCCCGGGTAGCTCAGTGGTAGAGCGTTGGTACGTCAAACCAAAGGTCCCGGGTTCGATACCCGGCTCCGGAACAATTTTTCCCTCGAAATTATTCTTTTACTTTGTTATTTAACGACGCTGTATCAACTACTATGTTATTTAGCGTCGATGGAATTGGTGATAGCAAGATGGTATTTGGCGTGATGAGGCCGAGGATTCGGCATAAATTACCTGACATTCGCCTTACGGTTGGGAAAACACCAGAAAAACCCAACCAGGGTATCAGCCCAAACGGAAATCGAACCAACGCTCGAACGCAACTCCGGATCGGCAGGCAAATGCCTCAGCCGACCGAGCTAAACCGGTGGCTTTTCCTGCGTAAATTTAAACTATTACAGTACTTCAGTTACTGCCATTATAGAAATAGAAAATGAATTTTTTCTGTGAAGAAAATTTGCGCCATAACTGTATCGTATTTTAAGGATTTTTTCCTCCTCATTGATCAGAACTAGAAGAAAATATTCGAAGTAACTCTGATATCCAGCTAATTTTGTAAATGAGGGCTTAGAGTTTGAAAACATGCGAAGCGAAAGACCAGAAAAAAGTTGAATTCATTTAATTTACCAAATAGCCTGCTTCAAACATAGATTCTGTAGTGAAATTAACATCTGAAATAACACGTTCACAACTTGTATGTAATTCTTTGAGTGCCTGTGTGTGTGTGCTTGTGTGCGCGCGTGAACCGAGTACATACATATAAATTCCTGTCATTTTAACAGCTGATCTTCTTTTATCTGTAATCTACTTTCACACTACGCTGTATGTTCATACATCACAAACAAGGTAAAAGGCTACATTTTGGTACACTTTATCTTCTCATTTACGAAATACTGCTGCGCTGCAAAAGTATGTTTCGAGATTTCTACTGAAATACGCGTTTTTAGTGTTCCTCACATCAAACTAGTTATACCTTAAACTATTGTATGTGTCTCTATATCCACACACCCATTTCTCTTGAAATTATGAGGCAAATATTGTTCGTCCATTGAACGATGTATTATGCAAGTGGTGAAATAAAAGGTGGAAGGGAACGTAATACATTAATTCATACGAGCCATAGATGTGGTCATTATGAGCCAATTTTGTCAACAATTTTAATACCATCAATATAATTGATAATTTTGAATTTTTCGAGAAAATGAAATGCAACATGTAGAAACGTAGAGGGCCATAAATAACAATATGTACTCTTCACTTCAATCAGACTGCAGCGTTGCCAAATTTTCACAGCCATCCTATTACGATTGAGTGAAATTTAAAATTTTTAAAGCGATTAATCGAAATATATACTTTTTTATGAATAAATTACGGCTAAAACTTGAACACAAATAACCTAGCTTATTCTACACTACCCCACAAAAATCAATTCATATATTTTAACAGTTTCTTGTAGGCCTAATATGGAACAAATATTTTAACAAAAGCGTTTTTTTTTTTTCTTTTTTCGAAAATCGTCTGCAAAGGAAAACATTATGGAGTTATATTAAAAGAGAATGTACGTTTCCTTTCACTCTGTAACTTATAATATTCGTATTATAATTATTGGAACATGCTTGTACTTACATCTCACACTAAAAAGCACCTGCTGCTTATGTTACACCCTACCTGTCAACATGTATCTGAAAATGTGGAAATATATATTGAAAAGTATAGGACTACTCTATCGATTGAGACAAAAAAAAAAAATTAAAAATTTTTCACACAATTCTCACTGTATAAGCCCCCTTAAACTACTGTAACATTTGTAAGGCTTGTAGCCCACACCTTCACAAGATTTCAACTTACATTTTTAACCAGAAGTTATTAACTCAAAACGGTGTTGTGTAACCTAAACTAATAACTACAACGATTAAGTACACCGAACAAAAGGGTGTTCCTCGAACCCATGCAATCCTGCAAGTGAACCCAATTAACTGAGGAGAATGAAACTAGATAAAATCTGATCCTGTAGATGACAGCACTTGACATACAACAAGCCTGCTGTTGAATAATTAGAAAGAAACAATCACAGCAGTCTGGTTGCTAGGACACCAATCTGTTAACGTTCCAATGAACTTTGTCAGATGGTGGCAAAGCATCATCGTATTGAAGCCAGCTCCACAATGAAGACTTGTCAGATACAATGTGTTTTGTTCGCAATGAAGCGTTTGTTCGCTTCATTTGAAATCTCTCGACGCCAGCGCTCACCGCGGTAACACAATTTGAGGACAAATGAAAACCGGCTACTTGATACTGAGTAAAGGATGATAGACTTGTTCAAACTATAGTACTCTGTTTTGCCACGAGATTGCGACAAATTCTATCTGATCAGAGAATACAATGGAATAGCGCAAAGCTGTTAATTTGCATTTCAATTAATTTGAAAAGCTTCAATAAATACACTCTAACACGTGTGTATTACTTAAAAATGTGGGGCCTTCAATGTCCATTATTATTTTCGAGTTAAATGACGTCATATACTATCTAAAAATTTTATAATGTGGAACAATTCCGCAAATATAGTTACAAATTCTTTTCAGGCGTAAGTCTAGTTCTATTTGCTACCAATTTACTTTGAACTATCATTTTTATACTGCAGTATTGCTGCGGTAAAAATAATTTATAAGTAATTAGTCCAATTATCATACTAGGGCAGTGGCGTTTCGCAGGATATCAGTATTTCGAATTTCTCAACATCGTCCTTTCGGTCTACTCGGTCAGCCGACCTGTCTTGTGTGCGTCTTCGTCTCAATCCTTCGATCTATCTGTCTGTCTGTCTGTTTGTTTGTTTGAGCCCCCTTCTTAGTCCTTCCTTCTCACTGTCTGTACCCTCTTCTGCCCAATCCGTTTGTCGCTCGATCTGTCCATCGATCTTTCTGTGCCTTCTCCTGTTCAGTCAGTCAGTCAGTCAGTCAGTCTACGCTCTCTTTTGTTCAGTCAGTCTCCGCCCTCTTTTGCTCAATCTGTCTATGCCTTCTCCTGCTCAATCAATCGCGTCCTCTTCTGCTCAGTCAGTCAGTCTGCGTCCTCTTCCGCTCAGTTTGCGTCCTCTTTCGTTCAGTCTGTCTCTCAGTCTGTGTCCTCTTCCTCTCAGTTTGTCGCTCACTCTGCGTCCTCTTCCGCTCAGTCTGTCGCTCAGTTTGCATTCTCTTCCGCTCAGTCTGCGTCCTCTTCCGCTCAGTCTGCGTCTTCTTCCGCTTAGTCTGTAACCTCTTCTGCTCAGTCTGCGTCCCCTTCCGCTCAGTCTATCGCTCAGTCTGTATCCTCTTCCGCTCAGTCTGTCGTTCAGTCTGCGTTCCTCTTCCGCTCAGTCTGTCGCTCAGTCTGCGTCCTCTTCCGCTCAGTCTGTCGCTCAGTTTACGTCCTCTTTCGCTCAGTTTATCGCTCAGTCTGCGTCCTCTTCCGCTCAGTTTGTCGCTCTGTTTACGTCCTCTTTCGCTCAGTTTGTCGCTCAGTCTGCGTCCTCTTCCGCTCAGTCTGTCGCTCAGTTTACGTCCTCTATCGCTCAGTTTATCGCTCAGTCTGCGTCCTCTTCCGCTCAGTCTGCGTCCTCTTCCGCTCATTTGGCGCTCTGTCTGCGTCCTCTCCCGCTCAGTTTGTCGCTCTGTCTGCGTCCTCTTCCGCTCAGTCTGTCGCTCAGTTTACGTCCTCTATCGCTCAGTTTATCGCTCAGTCTGCGTCCTCTTCCGCTCAGTCTGTGTCCTCTTCCGCTCATTTGGCGCTCTGTCTGCGTCCTCTCCCGCTCAGTTTGTCGCTCAGTCTGCGTCCCCTTCTGCCCAGTTTGTACCTATCTGCAAGATGATCTACTCAGTCCGTCGGTAGGTGTGCGTGTTCTTCTCACTCCATCGATCTGTCTTTCTTCTTCTCAGCTGCTATTATGTATGTGTCTCTTCTCCGTCCATTTGTCATATTTGTTCTCCCCGCCGGTCAATCTGTCATTAAGTTTGTCTGCAGATCTGTCCTTTCTATTAATATCATTCCTGCAGTAAGAAAAATCCCGTACTTCTCTATCAATATTGTGAATCTCGTGTAACCTTACTGTGGAGATAACCAAAAAGATAATAATAATCGTCATTAGGTATCCAACTGTACTGATTTCATCAGTTTCTCGTAAATATACAAGTGTTTTAGTTACACGACCTCTTTACTGAAGTTCTTAATCCTATGCACAATAATCATATCAATTTCTTAAAATTAAGTGTCAGATTAATATTAAATTACTGATAACATGTCTGATAATACAATTATGACTCAACTAAATCTGTAGCTGGTTAGAGGATGGTCTGAAGTTCGCTTAGTATGATGAATGAATGACAGTCTTTTAACCCTGTTAAATTTCTTCCTCCGCGCATTTACGAGTAAATCTTTTCCGCTCAAATGGCTGGTCGGATACTTGTATGAAGTCCATACTCAAAAGGCGAATCTGTTTCCAAACTGTCAACCAACCAAGGAGTGTCCACGCCCAATGTTACTCGACTTCGACGACGACAATGAGATACGTTTTTCAACATTGTTTGGCCGTCGTAGGAACTGCTTTTGTTTCATCGTAACTAGGCTTGTAATGTTTGGGACCGATACGATGCGTTACGGTGGTTTCAAGTTGACTATCCGTTCACCAGTCAGTATACTCTAGCATTCGTAAACATTGTACCTGCTCAATACTCCGTTCGCCAGTCACTATTGCAGCATATGCAAACAGTGTGCCTGCTGAATAATAATGCCGAAGGTTAAAGGTTTTCAGGCCCATATTTTTGCAGCGGAATTTGGTGAGTGTTTTGAAGTGAATGACGGGAACATTACATGTAAATTATGTAATACAAATACACGAGGTGACAAGCGATATTATATACAGAGACATTGTAGCACAAGAAAAGAAAGAAGGAAACTCAAACCCACGAATAATGCTATGATAATTCTTCTGCATATAAGGTACGTAAAAATATAGCTTTGTAATGCTATGTAGCGTATATTTACTTTTAGTACTTGCCAGATTTGTTTACGTGAACCTTGCTATTCGCGTAATCGATAGCAGAACCAATTCAATGACCTCGTACTAGCTCACGTTCCCGGCCTATGTACCATTCTGCAGTTAACTTATATAATCGGTCCCAACATTACAAGGCAAGTCATAACGTCGTCGATTGACATTATCACTGCAAACGAAGACATAATTTCTGTATTCTAGACACTCGGAATTAAACCGGAGCAGTTAGCTTGTATTCTCTACATGTTGTATAGAACTCTGGGTTAGTGCCTGTGACAGCATTACCCGAGATGTCAAAAGTCGCATGATAAATGCAAAGCGACTCCATTATACAAAGCTACAATTTAAATTGCCCATCTCTGTATACGACATGCCTGCCTACACTTCCCTACAAGATTTCCCTTCAATCTCTTAAAAGACTACCGTAACAACACGAGGAAATAGGATTTTTTCCTCACTTCCTTTTACGTTTTAAAAGCACAAAAATGAAAAGAGAAAGAGGAAAGATTATAGTCCTCCTCTCTCTCTCTCTCTCTCTCTCTCTCTCTCTCTCTCTCTCTCTCTCTCTCTCTCGGTTTATTTAAAACTTTTATTTTCTCATTTGCTGGCGGCTGGTTTAGTCATGACGGAAACCGCTATTCAGCTGTCTGCTGTCTTGTTGTGTGAAACAGTAGACTGTTGAGATGCTGCTGACAAAGAGGTAGTAGGGGGCTCTGGAAAACATTCCATCCATGCGCTTGCGCTCTACAACTGGGCCGTAGTAATGAGCAAGACCGCGAGATGGATTATGCAAACATCGCGTCGGATGGAAATTGACAAACTCCAAGTGCACAGGTAAAAGTGAAAACGAAAGAGAAAGTGAAAACGTTTTCAAACAGCGAGTCCAAAAAATTTGTTGGTATTGCTGAATTGTAAGCATTTTAACTTCTCGATTAGCTCATTATGAGAAAATCTCAAATGTTCATACTATTTATATAAAGTTTCATTATGAATAACCTTCTAACACCTCCAAGGTATAAAATTAACAGTAACACACAACCAGAGATATTCTTACGAGAAGAATGAAGTTGCTGGTCCAGCGTCTTGCGAATTATGTGAATATTTATAAAATAATTATTGTTCTCAGCCTTGCATTTAAGTCTGGTGCTCCAGACATAGTACCAAAGATGATGAGTGAACCTGTCTACAGTGAAGTGCTTTGTGTGGAGTGTGGCACTGTATGGTGCAGAAACACGAACACTATGACGAAGTGAAGAAAAACGACTAGAAGCATTTGAAATCTGGATATGGGGACGGATGGAGCGTGTGAAATGGACAAACAGAATAAGAAATTAAGCTGTGCTAGAAAGAGGGTGTGAAGAAAGAATAGTATAATATAAAAATGGATTTGAGGAAGGTGGGATATGATTGTAAAGACTGGATTAAACTTGCTCAGGATAGGGACCGATGGCGGGCTTATGTGAGGGCGGCAATGAACCTCCGGGTTCCTTAAAAGCCATTTGTATATTACAATTGTACATTATGCAACGAGCCTATAATGGTAGTAATTAAGACGCGAGTATGTTTATGAAACGAGCGCAAGCGAGTTTCATAATTTTCATACGAGCGTCTTAATTACCATTATAGGCAAGTTTCATACGACTTTTGATGCTCGACCATATTTCTAACTTGAAATTATTCGTAAGTATTCATGTTATTCTTATCTTACTGGGGAGCGGAACTGACCTTGTGCAATATCTCGTAAATTGTGAGATTTGCGCAGACGCGAAAGTATTGATTTTTTCCTAGAAACAAATGTCATTGACCTTGATATAATCTAGAGAGTAAAATAAATATTAATCTTGATATAACCTTGAAATTGATTTAGACATTGAAAACGAGATGACAAATTGAATTTATTTGAATATTATTTACAATTAACGCTAATTATTATAGTAACAGAACATAACCTTCTGCGACAGTATTGGATTTCCAGCCTCCGTGACGTTTCGCTAGTTGTCTTTCGATTGCATATCCGAGAATAATCGATACTTGCGCTTTCATATTGCTACAATGTTGTTTTCTGATTGGTGGAACAGCTGAACTTTAATGAATAGGTGTACTTTAATGAGGTCCATTAAAGGGCTGCTACCAGGTGTATGATTACTACATTTCGGCATGGTCGAGCATAAAGATAAAATTAGGGATCTATACTTCTTGAATTAAACATTAAACGACGGACTCTCAAAACGTTTTCTACAAAACAAATATTAAGGTCTTAAATGGTTGCCAAAGGTTTAATGGCATGATTTTGCTGGGCAACTGAATATAAAGAATGATAAATACAGTTAGAGCGTAAATGTTTGCGTAGGTATAAGTACTGATAAACTAAAAGAAAAAAACACAGAAGATATAGGATTACAGCATTTTTAACAGCAGAGGAGAGTAAGGATTGCATAGCGTGTAGGGTAAGTTGTGACGCCAGTAATGTGACTTGGGAAATAAAAGCCATGCAAAATGACTGGAGCATTTGTGCTGAAGCAAGTCGGATTATAAAAGGAAATTACAAAAATGTAAGACTTCGAAACACCGAACAGTCTGGATTTTTCATGAACGAGACAGGCATTAGCGAATGCAGCAGCGGAAGCGACGTCACTATTCTCTGCGACTAGAAAAACAATTATAATTGAGGTCGGAAATTTTCCACAGCAAAATGAGTTCTGCTAACGAATAAATAGTGACTTGAATATTGAGAATTCAGTGTCTGGTGAAATGAACACTTCCGTTCATAGCAAAACGACCAGGACAGAAATTTGTTTCGTTAATTTCTGTATGATCTGATAAAGAATCCAGATCATATAAAAACTGTAACAATTTATATGTAAGTAATATTATATAGTTCGTATATCATATTTATTTTTTGTTCTTTATACGGATATATAAATACTTAATTTATTATTATTATTACTATTATTATTATTATATTATTATTATTGCCAAACATTATCAGTTATTTTATTATTATTATTATTATTATTATTATTATTATTATTATTATTATTATTATAGTCCAAAAAAATAGCATGGCAATATTTCTAAAACTAGTTATAACCACAACTTGTTCGAGGGAAAATATTACGTTGATGTAGGCCTACAAGTTCGTAGAGTTTTTGTTCATTAGAACACTGTGTTATATGAAGTGTTGTGCTTGTTAATACTCAATGAATTTTGCGTGTTTGAAGAAAGTTTGTGCTAGTTATGAGCTATAGAAGATCGAGTGCCAAGTGGGGAAAAAAAGAACACTTCCGACATATTCTTCTGTTTGAGTTTAACAGAAGAGCAAATTCTATGCACGAATTGCGAAGTGTGTTTGGTGACAGAATAATTGGTCGAGGATTGTGGCCACCTCGTTCCCCTCACCTATTTCCATGCGATTTTTATTTATGGGGAACGTTAAAGAATAAAGTGTACGCATCAAATCCGCACACGTTACAAGAATTGAAGGACAACATTACCAGAGAAATACAGGCAATCAGTCAGTATGAACTTTTGCGAGTGAAACAGAAATTTTTCGGAGAGATATGGAATGTGTTCGAGTTGGTCATCACTTTCAACATATGTTGTGATGCAGGTAAGCCTAATGTTAGTAGAGTAGTTAGTGTTCCGTACCCATGAATTGCCTGCCGTTTACGTGTAACTCTGGCGGCAGGCGCGCCAATCTTCACCCAGTTCAAGGCCGCCGCGGAACGGTCCGGCCGAGCTACGAACGCACTGTATATTATATTCACGTACACGATGTTGACATAAATCTACGAAAACTCATTAAAATTACGTTCATAATTTTTACCATCACCACCACTACTACAATCTTGTACGTATATGCTAAAAGTTTCTATAATGTCTTTTACGAAATACCTTTTTATGACCACTACATCTGTTTGTTCTCATCACTTGTACTGTTGAGGGTTAGTAAGCAGTGAAGAGATTATTTTTTTTTTCGTTGTTGGTAACTCTATAGCATCTATTAGATGCTTTATGGTTGTGCTAACAGATTGAGTTACTTGTCAACAATTTGACGCTAAAACGTGTGTTCAGGTTACTGCCCAGCGACAGTCCTGATGTTTTTTATAGTTTGATGATTGGTTAATTAATATTAACCCGGCACACTCACATTCATACAAATTTCCAGACTCTAGACACCCAGGTAATATTTCTTCTTCAAGAAAAATTCACCGGGAGCCAAGCCCGGGAATCGAACCCGGGACCTCCGGATCTGCACGCCAGCATGCTGACCAACAGACCACGGAGGCAGTCAAAGTGAAGAGATTGACAAAGAATTTTTTTTTAAGAAAATGTGATCCACTATCTCTTTGTTCAGAATTAAAAATCGAATAACGCCTAAGATACAATCCACATTCCATCGCGGTGCACAGGTGAGCCTCTCCATCTTCAAAACTTCCTGATACTAAGAACGGAAAACACTCCAAACAGAACTGCTTCAATTTCCAAGACACCTTGATGAACATCAGCGTACAACCAAGCTATCCCACACAACGGTGCCAACACGGCGAATTCAAAAGCAATTAAGTGCAACAGAAGCGGGATGGGAGCCTCTGTTGTTTATACCTCAAGTTTTCCTACAGGTCCGGTGCAAAGTTCAAATATAATTAGTAGATAACTATACGATGCAAAACGTAGACCTCTGTTGTACACATTGCATTCCACATTCTATAAACATAGGAGATGTTTAATATTACCAACCGCAGTTTTGTAAGCCTAGAAACACACTTTCGGCACTTTCCAAATTTTAAATCTGCAATCTCAGGCATGTGGCTTTGGCTTTTGCATTTACCTTCGTTGGATTCTTGTACAACTATGATTTTGATTCGTAGTTCACTACGAGGCCCTCATTCACGCTGTTCCCGAATTTGATTCCCAAGACTACTGATTGCCATGCTTACCATTATTTTATAGACGTAGACTAAAACGTTTTCTTGGAAACATAATATAATTCGTCATATCGACTATCAGTATAACTCACAGAGTCTCTATTGTTGTAAATACGATTGTTTACATCTTTTGGTATATTTTTCCAATAGTTAAGTATATTTTTTCTGGCTATGTTGGTACTACTGGTGTTTTAATTATATACTACAGAATATATTCTCCCATGGCCTGCAAGAAGACCGGACATGAACGAAATTGAAAATCTGTGATCTATACTGAAGAAGAAAGTGAACAAAAAGAGACTTACAACAAAACATGAACTCATTTAAGCACTGTCTGATATCTGGCTAAATGATGCTGATATTCAAAGAAAGTGTCAAACTTTGGTTTCCAGCATCCCTGACAAAATCAACGTGTTAATAAAGAATAAGGGAATGTTCACAAAATATTAGTAACCTCAAGACTCAATTTTCTGTTCATTATATCTGTGCAAAATACATTTTTGTTCATTATTTCTACCGATAAATACAGCTTCGTTGCACATAAAATTTAGTCTAAAAATTTGTCCACGTATGTAATAGCTACATCGTGGTGGGCCGACTTCCCTGCTGTTAAATCTCTCTCTATTAGCAATTCGCTCCTTTCCCTCCACTCCCCTAATGTTTTAAACTATTAGCTTATGTCAATTGTTGCCCTTTTTTCTTAAAAACTTTCTAAATGCCTTAGGTTGGATTTTTAAGCAAAGAATTTGACAACGGCCAATAGAAGTTCTCGTAATTTGTTACCACTACCCTAAGCCCATTATTGAGAACGAGCACTGGTGTATCCTTTTAGTTTAGCATTTCTTCCTTGTTCCCATTGATTCCGATATTGGCTTATTTTTTTACGATATTACGCAAATCCTTTAACCTGAAGTGTACAGCCTTCGTCGTACAATACGTGAAATCGTAAAATTCGTGAATCTGACCGTAATTCGTAATAATATTTCATGAATTAAGAAAATGTACTCGAAATTCTCTGAAAAATATACAGTAAAATAACTCTATCACGAAGTAGAACACGTGAGATACGGTTAATTTACTCATTATATTTATTTTACAGTTAGTACATTTTAACTGTCCACAATGTCCAGTCAGTAAAATACTTCAGAAGAGAAGGCAGGGTTTCGAGCCGCACTGGGACAGTTGCCGCATGACATGTAGTTCATAAGTGTAACGTGAGATGGCTCCACTTCTTAAACGAAGTATTCAGTTATGAAGAGGTAAGTGTTGTGTGCTGTACGCATTTCGCCGTGATTTTTAAGCTGTGTTGTCGATTTTGTGGGGTAAATGACATAATTTTAGGGCAAAACTTTCTTTACATATTTAATATATTGATTTCTGAATTACCTATTCTATGCTTCGTTTTCATGGGACGAGTAGTTTTAATACATTTTTTACATTGTTGTGAAGGCTTCTAATGCACAGCCTCATTTAAAAGCAAACTATCATTCTTGAAATGCATCGCCATTTATTTATTCAAATAAAGAACTCGTTAATTTTATTTACTTACTTTTTTATTTGTTTATTTAACGACCCTGTATCAACTACGAGGTTATTTAGCGTCGATGAAATTAGTGATAGCGAGATGATATTTGGCGAGATGAGGCCGAGGATTCGCCATAGATTACCTGACATTTGTCTTACGGTTGGAAAAAACCTCAGAAAAACCCAACCAGGTAATCAGCACAAGGGGAATCGAACCCGCACCGAAGCACAACTCTCGATCGACAGGTAAGCACCTTAGCCGGCTGAGCTACACCGGAGGCTTATTTACTTACTAAAATCATTGTATTTAATTTGTGTAACTCCAGAATTATCTGGTACTTGGATATTAAATACAAGCCAAAGTACATCAAAATTTTCGCGAAAGCCTCTAAATCAATCATTTGCAGTATCACAATGCTTTTTTATACCCCATGTAATGAAATATTAAAGGAGTGTTAATATTGTAACAGTTCAGTTACTGAAGGCGAGGGACTGATGAAACTTTAATCTCAAAAACCACTTCTTGCATCAATCTCATTTTTAATACATGTTTATATACCGATAGAATGTTTTCTCTCATTTTCCAAAACAAAGTTAATTCCATAATATTAACTATAAACAAAATATTACAACGATCGACTGAAGTTTATTTTTAAGATCCATTTTAAAAGACAGAATGACGTTCTAAGAACCAAAATGTAATTAAGACATGTTTATACCTTTATGTGTCATTATTTTGCGGAACTATCTCGTTTACCTAAAGTGTTTTTTATTCTTAAAATTAAACCTTTCAGAACAAAAAATCAATATCTAATTTTAAAAAAATTATAAAATCATGTCTATGCTTCATACCTTAAAACAAATAGACTGAAAGATGTGTGTTAAATTTCTTATCTGTAGATTTAGTCACTGGGAGAAAAGTGTAAGAAAAATAGATGCGGAGAAAAGTGACTAGAAATCTTAGTTCCACTGTCCTCTTTCATAATAGTCTAAAACTAAATGGTCACCAGATCAGCTGTTCGAACTGCAGCACAGTCTTAAGACTCCGCGGACATTATCATTAGGATGGGAGGTAATTTTTTATGAATAAAAATAATGTTTTTACCAAAGTTGGAAAATATTCACTAGCCACGACCCTTAAATTCTGATTGTGTTATTTTTACAAAATGCGGGGAGAGTCTTAAAAGTTACTTATAAAAATTTTAAAATCGTTTGAAATATTTTATTATTATTTTATTAATAATAAAATAATAAAATATTTAAAACGATGTAGAATTATGTAATTTGCATTTATTTAGTAGTGGAAATGGCGGTTTTGGTTTTGTAAGAAGAATGTTTCTACGAACATGCTCATATGTAATTCACATACGAAACTCCAGCTGTCAAGTCTATACGAAATAGTAATATACGTTACAAGAGCGGTATGTTGACGTTTTCATGTTCGAGGAAAAGATTCCGAGAACATGAAAACAAACATACCGCTCGTTTATCGTAAATTATTTTGTGCGAAGATCGTTTATTACATACCTGAAAGACGAATTTTTAATTAGTTACAATGAAATCTCCATCTTGGTTTCTGTTTAATGACGGCAACTTCGGAAAACCAAAATATCTTTCTTCAACACTGTTGCTATAAAATGTTTTCTGTGTTTACTATACTCCAGCAGGCCGTGATATACGTCTGTCTTTTTTTTCCTCCAGTCTATAAATGCGAACTTAAAACAAACTAAGGTTATGTAATGATTTATTTTTCATTTTAATATTTTAACAATATTATTTATATAACATATTGCAGTAATAACATCGGCATCTGGAATCTTGTTGATTTTTTCACGGCTTCCTTAATGTTACTTGCATCACGAATCCAGTAACTTTAGTGGAGTTGTAGAGTTTACTTAATTTTTGCAAATATTTAAAAACAATAATTAACAGTGCAATTTAGGTGAAATTGCAGTGGTAAGTTTCCAATTTATAATTATTACTATGTTAAACGTTTCTAAAAATATGTTAAAAGCCTAAAGCAGTAAAATGAATGCCGCGCTTAAGCGGTAAGAAGAGGGAAATTGTTATGTGTGTTACACTTACCGCGTATTGGTTCTGTGCGAAAAAAACAAGCAAATACGCACGATCTCGCACAAATGTGTTTTACAGTACGGATGGAATTCTGCCTATCGTCTATAATAATTGGTAGAGACTGCTCTTATAAGGTGAAGTCTAACTTAACCACTCAGTACACTCAACTTCCATTAGAACTGTTTCAAATTATTCAAGTCTCCTACTTATATATATTATTTAAAGCAGGCGTCGTCAGCACAGAGCACAGAGCTAGCCTCTCTTATCCGCGGAAAACGCAGTGCACTATAGTGCTCTCGTAGCTGCTAGCGGGTATGCTCTCTCTCTCGCCCCCCCCCCCCCGTTGCACGACGGTGCGCACGGGACGGCACCGCGTACTCATTGCACATTTCAGCGAGTGCTGACGACCACTGATTTAAAGAATATTACTTTGACTGAATCTAGTAGTCGCTTGCTACTGTTTAATGTTAATTTTTAAATTTAAATGCTACTACCATTTTCATATTCGACCTTCTATTACGGAAAAACACAATGCTTCGGAAATTTACCTCCAAACATTTTTATTCTTCAGTTTTTCCTAGCTCTTTTCCGACTTATGTACAAACCGTACTTCTGTAATGATTGAATATCGCTTCGCATTACAAAGAATAAGTACTCGATATACACTAACTCTGAGAATACCTAGAAATAAAATTTGAAGATCGTTCCTGTATCGAGGATGGACACCTTGGTAAAGATCCTTTGCACATAATAAAGTCTAATGGAAGTAGATTTGTATGCTTGCATGATCTCTGCACTTGAATGAAGTGTGGCCGATCCACGCTCTGATTGTACTCGTAAATTTGAATTTTGAATTAATTTTATGTGTATTCCAATAAGTCACATGATGATAAACGAAAAATTTGAAGTCTTGATTGTCCAGTCTTTGACTTATTTATTATAGCAAAATATGAAAAGGTTATTTTTGCTATTACATATTAGTGAACGTTTTCGCCCATATTATGGGCATCGTCAGAATAATAAGTAGATATCTATGTAAATGTAGATAAATCCATGTTAAAATTATTGCAATAAACAAGTTTTAAAATTTAAAACAACCATCAATTAAAAATAATTGATCATTGTTTCAAATTTTGAAAGTTGTTTATTGCAATATGTTTAATATGGATTTACTTACTTGTACATAGATATCTACTTATTAGTCGGATGATGCCCATAATAAGGGCGAAAACGTTAACTAATATGTAATAACAAAAATAACCTTTTGATATTTTGCTACAATAAATAAGTCAAAGACTGAACAATCAAGACTTCATATTTTTCGTTTATAATTGTATTCATAAGCCTGAGCGGACTCCATGTTCGTTCTAAACTTTCGACTACGGGAAAAACCCAGCCACCTCCGGGATTGAACTCTGAACCTTTCAGTCCGTAGCCAGTTACTCTATCAAGTTGAGCTACCCAGCCGCCACTGGACATCATGCCATTGTTTAAATCACTCCCGACTTAGTAGAGCCAGACAGAGTGGATGTGTAAGTGAACTAAGATACCGTAACAAAACTGTTCTGCTCTATCACACATAAAACCATAAAACCGGAATTAGTGTTGAGTAATGCAGGCACATGGATGTACAATGCCATCCACGTCATAGAAGCCGACATTGCCTCCTCCATCACAGCTAACTGGAGCGTGAGTGACGTCACAACTATAGTATGACAAGGAAAATCAGTCAAAGCTATCAGATACAGTGAAGTGGGCGCAGTTTGCACACTAATCACTCTACCCGACCGAGTGGAAGAAGGGTACTAGAACCGGGAGAATACATTTCATAGCAGAGCAACGAAATATCGGGATTTCTCCATGTGAATGTGATTTAAATGTATCAGCAAATATACAAAGCGAATTCACTCTCTTACTTACGATATTGGTGTATTCAGTAATGCAGTAATTTAATGACCATCCACAAGTTGTTCAGTGGCAATGAGATACTACTGACAACTGAGAAAGAAGTGCATGGAAATTGCAATATGAGAAACTCTTAACCAAGGCATTATGCTACAAATCTCACATATTAACTGCTGGCGATGAAGACGGAGACTCTCAGGCAATAATGCAAGCGACGGAGATTCTGAGACTCTGAAGGCGACGGTGCAAGAGGTACGGAGAATCGGAGTTTAACAAAGACGACGGTGCAAGCGACGGAGAATCTCAAGAAGACGGTACAAGCAACGGCGAATCTCAGTGCAAGAGACGGAGAATCTCAAGTCGACGGTGCAAGCGACGGAGAATCTCAAGATAACTATGCAAGCGACACGGAGTCTTCTCAAAAACGACGATGCAAGCGACGGAAATCTCAAGATGACGGTGCAAGCGACGGAGAATCTCAAGACGACGGTGCAAGCGACAGAGATCTCAAGACGACGATGCAAGCGACGGAGAATCTCAAGACGAC
Source organism: Periplaneta americana (assembly GCF_040183065.1). Classification (NCBI taxonomy): domain Eukaryota; kingdom Metazoa; phylum Arthropoda; class Insecta; order Blattodea; family Blattidae; genus Periplaneta; species Periplaneta americana. The sequence continues at coordinate 56,728,067 of NC_091133.1, forward strand.
GGTGCAAGCGACGGAGAATCTCAAGACGACGGTGCAAGCGACGGAGAATCTCAAGACGACGGTGCAAGCGACGGAGAATCTCAAGACGACGGTGCAAGCGACGGAGAATCTCAAGACGACGGTGCAAGCGACGGAGAATCTCAAGACGACGGTGCAAGCGACGGAGAATCTCAAGACGACGGTGCAAGCGACGGAGAATCTAAAGACGACGGTGCAAGCGACGGAGAATCTCAAGACGACGGTGCAAGCGACGGAGAATCTCAAGACGACGGTGCAAGCGACGGAGAATCTCAAGACAATTATGCAAGCGACACGGAGTCTTCTCAAAAACGACGATGCAAGCGACGGAAATCTCAAGACAACTATGCAAGCGACTCGGAGTCTTCTCAAAAACGACGATGCAATCGACGGAGAATCTCAAGACAACTATGCAAGCGACACGGAGTCTTCTCAAAAACGACTATGCAAGCGACGGAAATCTCAAGACGATGGTGCAAGCGACGGAGAATCTCAAGACAACTATGCAAGCGACTCGGAGTCTTCTCAAAAACAACGGTGTAAGCAACGGAGGCTCGGAGACTCTCAAAGATGATGTTGCAAAGTGACACGGAGGCCCAGAGACTCTCAAAGACGACGGTGCAAACAATGAAGAGCTCAAGACGATGACGGATAATCTCAAGACAACGGTGCAAGCGACGAAGACTGTCAGACGACAGTTGAAGGAATGCAGAATGAGGATTGTGAAGTAGTGTAGATGAAGGTCGAATTGAAGAGAAATCCAAATGCTCCGAAAGGACCCTATATCAAAGAATTAAGACTGCATTTATTTACTAGCTTGTATAGATAAACAATCCTCGTTACGTAATGTAATTTCAACATTCTCTTAAGAAAATTCCAGTGGGGTAAGTTACTGTTACCGATGCATAAAATCAAATTATTTTGTTGCCAACAAATCTCCAATAACTACACACTTATAAAAACATTTTTCACTGTATCTTGTCCACTTTACCCTCACATATAGTATAATACGTCCTACTGCAAATAACACAAGAATAATGAAATATTCGTTCTAAGGTAGCAAGCCTATGTTCGTAAAATTCGGAGACTGGTGTTACATAAAAATAGGCCTACACTTTAAAGCTGTCAAATAGAGGTTTTCTCAGTACATAGGAAGCTGTTGAATGTATCGACAGCGGAAACATGAGAAGACAACGAAATTCAGGTAATAAAACATCAGGGAAGATGCTCTAAGCAGAAGGATAGATTAGACTGGTTTATTTTACTGTCTGAAGGGATCATTCCAGACATGTAACGTCGTCGTAAAACAAAAGCGACCGATATACTGCCAACTGCTGGAAAATAAAATTCCCGTTAACAAACGAGTGACTCGTTACAGAGGAATCGTAAAGAAGTTGCGTCGTATTATCAGCGCTTCCTAGCGGAGATCTCCATAACTTGACAATATAACTGCAGATGGCGCCGTAATGTGAACGCAATTAAAATACAGGCCGATCCCAAAAATCAGACTCAAATATGAGAATGGTTATTCACATTTCATTTTCGAGCAGTTTTTGTTTCAAATAAGACTTGCTTAACACCTGAAAGAAGAACAGATAGACAACTTACTCTATAGTCAAACTTAGGAACCATTAAAGGGATGTCAAACCATATTATTTAATAACTCATTTTACAATATCTTGAGACTTCATACACATATTAAAGAGGAATAACGCAACGGACACAACAGGGGTAAGTGATGAGCCTGAATACAGTAACCGCGTCAGAATACGTGTAGATGTATTAGTTAACGGTACAACAGACTACAGTTTATGAGTAAAATATAAAAATCTACTCACACTAGGAATCATTGAACAGTGAAGAAATTTTACTATTACTCTTCAACTTTTAAATCTACGAGTATAAATTTAGAATTTTTATAACGTACAGACATCATTTGCAGGTATATTTTGGTTTTCAGATTATCTTTCTACCTCATCTACTTGATTTTATAAAATCGTTTAAACTTGAAACATATTAATTAAACTGTCTTTATTGCCTTTGGGATTCGTCCAAACGGTGACGATTAGATACGTAACTTACAAGTTATATAAACTTACCGAAGTACACTTTTAGGAAAAAAACTGAATTGATCTAATAAAATGCCATAACGACAAAGTGCCGACCTGACACAAAAGACTAAGTGACATAGCTTTTCCTAAACTTAGAATAATGTTAAAATAATAAACAAAACGTTTGACAAGTGACTCAACTAATAACTTAGGCGGTCGTCGCCGGAAAATATAGTTTCCAAGGAGGTTAAGTACTCAAATTCTACTACTTGAAAACTCGCTAAGAGTGCTGCTTACCACGACATAAAGGGGATAAAAAAGGAAAGAAAAGGGGATAAAAAAGGAAAGAAAAGTAGAAGGAGCTGTGAAGGATAATGGAGAATCAAGAACGACGCTCTCTAGGGACAGGAATAAGAACTGGAATCAAGGAGGGCGACCTCTATACGAAAAGAGAAAATAGTAGAGAGGACTCTATTCAGGAACCAGTGAGGTTTATTTTTTATGATATACTTATATGTGTATGCAGTCCGTTTAAATCGTATTGTGATATTTACCACGGGTATTAAGACATTTTCTTATCCACAGCAACACCAGCAGTTTTTGTTCAAAGAAAGACAACGAAATTGTACACAAAATTTGTAGGGGACTTCAGATGCACGTATTAATTGTCTTTATCATTTCATCATGTAGGGAAGAGTTGGCTAAAACAAGATGATACGACAAAACAAGATACCACATTTATTTCGTAGGAAAACTTTATTGAAGTTCTTGTCTTTGACGGGTAAACAATAGTATTTAATTAACTAACGTGTCACTGAGAAGTCAATTATTGTACGTAATTATTTTAGGAGAAATAAAATTGTATAGAGGATAAGATGATTTAACAAGTAAATTATTTCACTTAGCTTGGATGTGATCTCTCTTACATATCCTTCACAGACTTAGAAAACAAGTTAAATAAATTTTTAAGACTTATTGGTACAATTAAACGTACACTCATAAATAAAGTCGACAAACTGTGCACAAATTTTACAAGACACGACTAAAGGAACCAAAGTGTTTCACAAGCACAGCTCTTAGCCATGGTATCTACTTCGATCCAAGGTTATATAATAAAATAGTTGAAAAATAACCAAATTTGGAAAATTTTAGTATCAGAAATTTCAAAAATAGCGTTAGGAATTTAATTTTTAAAGAATATATGTTGATTTAATATGTGTATGTATTAGTATGATTTAAATTGTTAAAATTGAAATTATATATTTAAAGTTAATTTATTCCTATAATTTTTTTTCTCGACCCACTTTGTGTCAAATGATCTTTGTTTGTGTTAAGTATGTGTTTAGATAACTCCCTGAGCACGAATTTTTACTCCTTCAGGGAAGAATTAAGACTGCATTCTTGTTCATGTTATTTTACTAACAATAAACAACAATTCCAACATTGTTATATGGTTCAGAAACGTGGATTCGGACTAGAGCCCAACAGAGAAGAATTAAGGCCGCTGAGATGAGACTCTTAAGGCCACTGGCAGGATTTAGACTGCAAGACCATAAGAGAAATAGTCAAGAACTGAATATCGAGAGTATAACAACTTTAATTGAAAAATATATAAATAATTGGTACGACCATATAACAAGAATGCCCAACGATAGGATACCTTTTAGAACATGGTGTTACAGACCTACACGAAGAAGACGAGTGGGAAGACCTAAGAGACGTTGGAGAGACCAGTTTGACGGATAAAATTCTGGAGGCGGAACAGGCCATCTGCCTAAACCTTGAAGTTATTTATGATGATGATGATGATGAATTATTTTAAGACTTTGAGATAACATTTTACAAAATTCATAACGGAAAGCAATATTATTTTATTTCTGTAATATTATACATAAAACATCAAGTGTTTATATTATTACTAACAAAACATAATTCAGTCATATGACTTATCATTTGATGTAATCTACAACATAGTTTACAATACTATGTTGTATATTACATTAAATTATAACATCATATGACTGAATTATAACGTTCTTTAATAATATTAGAATTGACTTATCTGATTCTGTAAAAATCAGGTATTCATTCATTCATAGTGTTTTCCCCAAGGGCAGGTTTTTCACTGCAAACCCAGCATTCTCCAATCTTTCCTATTTTCTGCTTCCTCTTTGTCTCCACATATGATCCATATATCTTAATGTCGTCTATCATCTGATATCTTCTTCCGCCACGAACTCTTCTCCCGTTCACCATTCCTTCCAGTGCATACTTCAGTAGGCAGTTTCTTCTCAGCCAGTGACCCAACCAATTTCTTTTTCTCTTTCTGATCAGTTTTAGCATCATTCTTTCTTCATCCACTCTTTCCAACAGCTTCGTTTCTTACTCTGTCCATTTCACACGCTCCATCCTTCTCCATATCTACATTTCACATGCTTCTATTCGCTTCTCTTCACTTCGTCGTATTGTCAATGCCACACTCCACACAAAGCACTTCACTAGTATCTTCCTTAGTTCTTTCTCCAGAGATCCGCAGAAAATACTTCTTTTTCTATTAAAAGCTTCCGTTGCCATTGCTATTCTCCTTTTGACGTCTTGACAGCAGCTCATGTTACTGCTTATAGTATACATCGCAAGTATTTGAAGCTAAATCAGGTATTTATATTTTATTTACAATATAGTTATATACACTAGTTTGAGAATGAAGATAAGAAATTCACATTTTGCCGACTGGCCATGCATGCAATTTATATAGTGGAAATAATTTTGCATTACAGACTTAGGCTAAATACTCGTATTTATATTTATAACAAATCAGACTAACATTTGTTACACAAGCGGTCTAAATTATAAGTTTCAGAAACATAACGTATCTGGAACACAAAAAAGTAGATTTTTTAAATTGTATGGAATTAGGCCTACTACCCTGAATAAATTTTTAATTTGCTTAACTCTTTAAATAACATTTGATTAAACAACCGAAAACTCTAAGGTAAATCCTCTTTCGAGTAAAAACACAAGAAATAAACTTCAACAATATTCCAGAGAGCTCTTCACTCTGGAAAATACATAAAAAAATCTACTAGCTGAGCCTAAGCCTGCATAAGGAACTGCTAGACTGTGCTGCCACCACAAAAACCCAAGGGAGGTCTGGTTGCCCTGACGACTGGAAACCGAGTATGTTCAGTATGCTACTCAGCCCTCTCGTCCGTAAAGACGGTTCGACGAGACAAGAGGATCAAATGGTGGTTGAATGGAATTAACAATCACCTCCCACGACCCGGTGCATTATGGGAGTCGGGTTACCAATTAGAGTGAGTTTACGGTTCCATTGTCTGCGGAGACGGATTTAGAATAATTCTCGTACATTGATAATGTTCTGTCAACTCTGGAAATTCAGCGGTTTCGTTGTTCACGGATTATCTAACAATTAACGATTTTGTGTCGACCAGGCATGAACCGTTGCAGCAACTGGAGCGAGAATGCATTCCTTTGTGAAGTTATGCATTATTTCATAATGGACACAACAATTATATAGGCAATAGCATTTCTTTACATAGTATGGTGTTCGCATAATATAATATATGCATTACCTAGAAACGATTTATCTAGTGTAGTCCGTTTTATAGAAGAAACACGAATGTCAAAATACGTGTTGAGATGTGCCGTTGTTACTATCGACTTCTCTGACCATTAAGACTACTCTGTTCCACTTCAAAACATCACAACCTGACAATATTCGGGTATAATGCACAAAGAAGATAAAAGCACATGCAGAAGTACCACATTAACAACACTACATTTACTGTCAACGAAACAAAACAATTTTTATCTTGATTTCATTCAGTGTCGCTTATTTATACGATAATCGATAAAAAATAATGTAGTACTAGTGAGGTTATCTTCGAACTGTGGTTTTCAAGTATTACAGGAATGTATGGTAATTTTGGGTCAGATGAACACTCTAGCCCCACTAATATTTCAAAGTTTCAATATGCTGCAATCTTTAAAAAAAAAAAAAAAACCTCGTTTCGAGAGTGGTATATTTCGGGTGTATTATACTTCAGACAATGAAGACCACTGTGAATTATTTGTCACTTCTTTGGCGACATAATAGACAACATAATACGAAAGACAAAACATAATCACAAAATACATAAGAATACAACACAAACACAAGAACACAAAAAATACATCACACTAACATAGGAAAAAGAAACACACACAAGATTGCAACCTCATTCAAGAAATTAAATTACAACATCGCATACAGAACAAATAATACTCTACAAAAATAACACAAACAAAGACAACCACACAGGCGTATACAAAATCAAATGTAACACCTTCAACAACTTCTACATAGGACAGACAGGCAGATCATTTCAAACACGTTACAAAGAACACATCACAGCCATAACAAAATTACAAAACACTTCCACATATGCAGAACATATCACAAATGCTAACTACACCTACAGAGACATCAACAGACATGGAAATTCTACACATCCAACCAAAAAGCCAGAAAAACACACTAGAACAATACGATATATACAGACACACAAAAACACATCCAAATGAAATTCTCAACACACAACTCAATTTCAGAACACACACACACTCTTTGATTTCACATTACACTACACAAACACCCCCACAGGAAACAAAACAAAATGCGTTAAGACCAGCACCAACCAGGTCTGAAGAAGGCCAATGGCAGGCCGAAACATGTCAACCAGGTACGGTAAAATTGAACAAGAGAAAGGCATATAATACATATTCTGAAGTGATACAGTGTTAAAAGTTGTGTAATCAAGATGTATAACATCTTAATTTTTATACACCAAACTAACGGTCTCCTGTCATTTTGCAAATGGTCTAGTGAAAATTTCTACTCTTTCGCTAAGATCTTACCGCTCAAGAGTACCTGTAAAACAATACATTGCAGCTATGTTGAGATCTTCCGTTAAGAATCTTTACTATCATTCATGTTATTTGGGTCTAATAAACTCTTCTATTTGGGGCTTCGCTAACAGACACTGTTACTGTGTCGTCTTCACAAATACTGTAGTACTATAAGTCTTGTTATTTTCATAGGGTTATTCAGGAAATGTAGATAATGATCATGCGGTGATAGATGTTGCATAATAAAGATAACTTCAAACACCTTCAAAAAGTATAATAAGTTAAAGCAACAAATAATGGACTCTGCGAATATAAATATTATTTCAAGAATGTGGTTTACATCTGAAAAAGACAGTGCCTTAAGACATAGGCCTACTGAAAACTTAGGTTCAATTGGTTATATACTGAACTAAACCGAGGGAACTAACTAATGAATTTGTTTAGATATAAATTTCTAATAAATTTAATATACAACAAAAGATGCATGCCAGGATTGGGTATATGAATTGTTGAGTCGTCATTCCATTACCGTACGAAAAGTAAAATATTTAATTATTCCTCAGTTGAAGGACTTAAAATAGTTATATGACATATGATACGCGTTCGTAAAGGTTCTGTTTTAGGCGCGAATGTAATTTTGTGAAACGAGGCTGCCTAGTTTCAAACCACACGAGGATCATAAAGATAACTTTACGAATGTGTATGATACAAATATATCGAGTGAACAGGTACAGTACATTACGTGTGGGTGCATTGAACAATGAAAAGACCATAAATGTTTGATTTCAGCATTTGAAACCAAATATTAAGTTAGGCAATTCTCTCGTAAACTGAAATCGTGTAGTTCAGTGGTCCGTTAGGGACAATTTTGTGTCGAATGACTTTTCCACACGTAGAAGGTTTCCTATCCACTGAACAGAATACACACACAGAGAGACACAGATTTACTTTAATTAATATTAGATTACTTTAATTAATTATGTTATATTAAGCGATTGTGCTTCATTTCATTAAGGATGCTCCTTGTTAATATTAATATATATATATTGCTATTATTATCTTATTAATATTATGAATTTTAATTTATTATTAATATAATTATTGAGTGTAATTAGTTACCACTGCCACCGGGTATTTACCCATTTGCAGTGTGAACAAATACATACATACACACCGAGACACACACACACACACACACACACACACACACACAGTGTTGTGCCCATGGGCAGGTCTGTCACTGTAAACCATCATTCTCAAATCTTCCTATTTTCTGCTTTCTTCTTAGTCTTCGCATATGATCCACATATCTTATTGTCGTCTATCATCTGATTTCTTCTGCTCCGAACTCTCCTCCCGTTCAACTCTCCTTCAGTGCAACCTTCAGTGAACAGAATGCGACTATTAAATGTGATTTGAATTTATTCACCTAATTCTGCACACGAAGTTATGGCCGTTGGCCATTAAAATATCAGTGATCGTATCACTTGTGCTTATTTAATTTCTAGCCTTTTTCAATAAAATGTAAGTCAGGACTTTATGGACATCTATATTACAATGATACAGTACTGAGCTTTGTCATAAGAGTAGACCTACTCTTCACACATTTTCAAAACATCGAGAACAGTATCTGTATTCATATATATTTATTCTTCACCAGAAGTCCGTTCATGCGTACGTAATTTAATAACAAACATACTTCGATGACAATAGGTCTACCACAACGTTTAACGTCTTACGTAAACCAGTCTGCAATGCTTTGTAGTACATATCCAACGCCATTTCCAATGTGAAGGACGTGTTGTCTAGCTACAGGCGTAACCAGGCGTACAGCGCGATGTGTCACAAGTAATGGACAGCGGTACAAACACTGTGTACATCTTGTCAGTGTTACCAACCGTTCGTCCGTCAAACCACAGCTTCCGAGTTGCTGTCGACACGTTACAGGCCCTGTAGATTTCCTACAGGTATTCCTGTAGGTATACACACAAAACAATACGAGGCGGTCTTGTCTGACGCGTTTGGTTATGTAGATCTGATTATAGATCTGCCAGATACGTCAGCTCACTGGATTCAGTTGGTGGACGATATGTATACAAAATTAATTATCCTCTCTATGTTTGCAAAATGAAATTGTAACAATGAAATTTTTGGGTGAAACAGGAAGTCTACATTCCTTTAAAGTAGGAGCTATTAAGCACTTCACAATCTTCGGAGTTAAACTGAAAGTGTCCCATATTTCAAGATTTTAATTCATTTGTTAATGTGCCTGTTCGATTTCAGAATTTATAAACGATTAAATAAGTTAAAAGAAACAGAAAATTGCAACAGTTCTTTGTTAATGCGCTTGTTCCATTTCAGAATCTATTTATAAACAATGAAATAAGTGAAAAGTAACAGCAAAAAGTCCTTTGTTAATGTGTTTGTTTGATTTCAGAATCTATTTACAAACGATGAAATAAATTAAAAGTAATAACAAAAAGTGCAACAGTCCTTTGTTAATGTGCTTTTTAGTTACAGAATCTATTTATAAACGATGAAAAAGGCGAAAAGATACAGTAAAAATTCCAACAGTCCTTTGTTAATGTGCCTGTTCGATTTCAGAATCTATTTATAAACGATGAAATAAATGAAAAGTAATAGCAAAAAGTGCAACAGTCCTTTGTTAATGTGCCTGTTCGATTGCAGAATCTATTTATAAACGATGAAATAAGTGAAAAGTAACAGAAAAAAGTGCAATAATCCCTTGTTAATGTGCCTGTTCGATTGCAGAATCTATTTATAAACGATGAAAAAGGTGAAAAGTAAAGCAAAAAGTGCAACAGTCCTTTGTTAATGTGCCTGTTCGATTGCAGAATCTATTTATAAACGATGAAATAAGTGAAAAGTAACAGCAAAAAGTGCAATAATCCTTTGTTAACGTGCCTGTTCAATTTCAGAATCTATTTATAAACGATGAAATAAGTGAAAGTAACAGAAAATAGTGCAGCAGTCCTTTGTTAATGTGCCTGTTCGATATCAGAATTTATTTATAAACGATGAAATAAGTGAAATGTAATAGCAAAAAGTGCAACAGTTCTTTGTTAATATGCCAGTTCGATATCAGAATATATTTATAGCTAAAGGTTGAAATAAGTGAAAAGTAATAGCAAAAAGTGCAATAATCCTTTGTTAATGTGCCTTTTCAATTTCAGAATCTATTTATAAACGATGAAATAAGTGAAAGTAACAGACAATAGTACAGCAGTTCTTTGTTAATGTGCCTGTTCGATATCAGAATCTATTTATAAACTATAAAATAAGTGAAATGTAATACCAAAAAGTGTAATATGCCAGTTCGGTATCAGAATCTATTTATAGCTAAACGTTGAAATAAGTGAAAAGTAATAGCAAATAGTGCAACAGTCCTTTGTTAATGTGCCTGTTCGATATCCGAATCTATTCATAAACGACGAAATAAGTGAAAAGTAACCGCAAAAAGTGCAACAGTCCTTCGTTAATGTACTTGTTCGATTTCAGAATTTATTTATAAACGATAAAATAAGCGAAGAGTAACCGCAAAAAGTGCAATAGTCCTTTGTTAATGTGCCTGCTCGATATCAGAATCTATTTATAAACGATGAAATAAGTGAAAAGTAACAGAAAATGGCACAATAGTCCTTTGTTAATGTGTTGTTCGATTTCAGAATCTATTTATAAAGATGAAATGAGTGAAAAGTGACAGAAAAAAGTGCAACAGTCTAAGAAAATCCATTCCACAGCCCCTTTTATCTACACATAAATCACAGGATGCTTGAAATTGAACTCCGGTCACCTCTCTACGAGAAGGCGTCAGTGAACCGAGCTGCGTCTGGGCTCGAAAACGGGCCGTATTGTACTGCATAGAGATAGCAATATATCCGAGATAATGTATTAGCTTCCGACTGTATAAAGCCGCGATTCTTCCATGCTAACAAGTGCAGATTAAGGGCGTATAAAATATCTAGACGTGGTCCGCGCAAAGCTCCATCATTACCATAAGTAGGCAACCCGCTACACGGTGTTACGGAACTACTTCACGCGACACCACTCAACAAAACGAGAACTGGCGAAATGTGTATATTGAGTAACACCAGTATTCAAATATATGAATTGTAATATAGACTTCGTGTACACAATATTCAACAGCTACTAGAGATGTGTCCATTTTCGTACTTCTTAAGCAACCGCTCATATTCTGCGGTTGAAAACCCTTATTACATTCAAGCATACAATTGCACACCAACCTAAAAGATTTCATTTTATCGTCTAATTATTATCAACAAATTTAATAACCTAACCACCCAATTAAGGAGATATCAAACTACTGGCAGGTGATTCTGCACCTCAGCTCTTTCTATGAAAGATCTTGACCCTGAAAGCAAACATTCGTTTCCAGATGAGGCTAATTCGCATGTAGATTGAAAGGGTATGTACTGGGCCACCAAGGGACAAGCCGTATCCGAAGTAGGTCGCTATTGTAGGTTTTTGTCATCAGTTACTGGCTAAAACAGTCCTATCAACTTTCATACATAATGCGCGAACCTGCAATTACTGTAGCTCACGACTTCTGCTCTCCCACATTGCTACAGTAACATCCGGAATTTAGAGATGATCGCGTAACTTCAGTTCTTAATGATATGTTTTTGTCCCGTTCCCATTCCTATTCCTATCATTATTATTATTATTATTATTATTATTATTATTACCGACATTAAAAGCATGTCCTCTACTAAATTTCTATCTCCATTTCATCTCTCATGGTTGGCAAGTCTGATGTTACATGCGGTCTAAGATTTCAAGAATGACTTACGACGTATACTCAGTATACGATTGAATGCCTGGTCGTACTATATTACATTCCTTCTCATGACCTGATGTTTCCTTAAAGTACCTACATAACAAACGAAAATATACGTATTATTTTATCTCGTTACTTTGCGGGAGATTTTCGAAAAAGTTTATATTTGTATTCAAATTTTTAATTGTGGATTCCATGAGTTGTTTAAAAATACGAGTTGCTTCTGTAGGATAGTTAAGTACAAGCTATTTGCGACCACGTCACTAAATTTAGTCACTAAGTAAAATAAAGCATAGGTAATTTTGAATTTTTCGAGAAAATTTGCCTCAATATGTAGCAACGTTGCAGTATGTAGTGTACTACAGGAAGCATGCTTCAGTATGAATAAAACAATATGTTGAAAGCTTGAAAAGGAGTAAACATATTGTGTCCTATGATTAAACGTTTTTGTTCGAGGACAGGTTCCTATAATCGACAGCAATCGCATGCTGTTATCAAGAATTTCGGGGACACACTATATATAGTGTGAAGTATAACCATAGTAAGATCTACGCATTACGCGTTATTTATAGCAGTTTCGTCATAAATATATATTACAAATAACACTAATTTTTAATGCACAAAACATATCCGGAATAACTTTTTACTGTGAAGCTAGTAACAAAATGAATTTAATTTACATTTTGATACCAATTAATATGCAACAAAATTAAGAAAAAGAAGCTCTACAGATGTTCTACTAACTCTTGTATTTGAAATTATATTATGCATTAAAACATCACAAACAAGCGACTGCTACCTACACGGATGAGAATTGCTAGTTACCATAACAACGCAAATAGCTTACGTATGTAAGCACTGACAACAGAATATCTGGACAATCTGACAACGGGAGGAATAATTCTGCCGACACACTGCTCCAATTCTAACCCCCCCCCACCCACATTACAAGCTGACAATCCGTAATTGGTGGGGCGAGCGCCATATCATAATAATTATTAACTCTTCGCGTGACAGGTGTGCCACACACAGACAATCCTCCCCGTCACTATCGTCTAGATGTAAATTTCAAAACCACTACTTCGCGGTTAAATGGAAACAACGCAGTCACATGAATTCCTTACGTAGTAATTATCGCAGCCTTCCACTAACATGTGAAGCTCAAATACTAACCCAATTTATTTAATCATAGCTAGACATACGAGCATTTACTGTTACTGGAATGAAATATTTTTCAATAGCAAATACAAAATGTGAATTTGAACCGACAAAGCTATGTTTCAAAACCCTACATCCTGATTATACACTTTTATCACTCAAATCTACACTAAACATTAGAAATTGAGGACAACAAATCTATGAACTTCCTAGGCATGACAATAACAAAAGTAGAAAACAAACATACTTTCAAAATTTACAGAAAACCCACAAGAACAAACAGATTTGCTGGCCTTTTGTCCACAATTTGTTTCGTCCATTACCTTTCGACCACTCACTTTCGTCCACGTTCTCTTGACCACAACCGATTGGTCCGTACAATTTTCGTCTATCCATACATTTTATCCACACCTTTTATGTCCATAACCTTTCGTTCATCTTAGAATACAATTTTGTGTTTCCTACACTACCGGTCAAAAGTTTTCGATCAGCTATGAAAATAACTATAAGCTTTATTTCAATGTACAAACGCACCGGAAAAACTAAATAGACCAACAAAATAAATATTTTCTCTCTCTCTATCATTATGATATGATAGGATATTCAAAACTAAATCCCTGTTTTAACCACAAATCCATAGTTGTGATGGGTGATCGAAAACTTTTGACGGTAGAGTACCTACAATTACAACACCGTAAACATGGTTATGGAATGTGTACGAAGCAGTCTTGAGTGAGGAATAGAGGATTAACAATGTCGTCGAAGGTTGGCATAGTAAATTTAAAAAACCTCATGTTTGTTCATCATCCCAGAATTTGGAAGTTTTTGGAAGTCTTGATGGATGAATAGGAATCAAATGAGCAGGTGATTACTCAATTGTTGGGAGGACTCACACGAGTCCGTGCACCATTAAGTCAGACATATGTCAATAATCATGAACGTATCAGGGAAATGGTTACACGGTATGAAGACTACAAGAATGACGGCCGGCTGGAAACATATGAGAGGAATTTCATACAGATTAAACATTAACCCTGCTGAAGTTCTTCAGGAAGAAGAAAATTATGACTAATCATGTTTATAATACAAACAGTATGTACATTCAACAACACATTTAAATTTAAATAAATTACTTTTTCACATAATGAATTATGTTTCATGTCGTCTATTCTTTTTTTGCCATAGTGGACGAAATAGTCAGTGGACGAAAACATAATGGACGAAGCATGAAAATGGACTGAATGGTCAGTGAACAAAAATTAATGGACGAATCATGAAATGGACAAATGTCAGTGGGCAAAAAAAGTGGACGAGACGTAGTGGACCAAAGGCACTATATATACAAGGTGGGGCATAGGATATTACCTATTTTTTAAGTCTGTACCAAAGATTAACCACAAAAATATACACGAGTTATTATTGTTGCATCGTTACATACTTCGAATTTAATATGCAACATGGCTAATTGGAGTATTCAACATTGTGTTTGCAGTTGATAGTTACATCAAACATGACAGTGTGGTGAGTGTAAAGCGGTCATTTCGACGACGATTTGCAGATAACTGAGGCAGAAGACGAGTTCCAACTCGTAAAATAATTCCCTCATGGGGAAAGAATCAGGTTCATTGTGCAATGTAAAGAGAATTGAACCTATGAAAACTGTAAAATATTTTAAGGATGAGAACTGCATTACAGTAAAGTTCAATTCGTTCAGCACGAAGATAAGCACTCACTCTAAACTTATCGAATCGCAGCTTACGCCTCATACTGCATCTTGACCTTTCGTTTCATTCCTACAAAATGCAAGTTGTTCAACAACTAAATGCTAACCACAAATTGAATCGCTTACAGACACAAAAATACACGCACAATAAATTCTCAACGCACAACTTAATTTCAAAACACACACCTTATTGGACTCCACACTACCAAACACGAACCAACCCCCACCAGCAAAACAAGTGAAGAAACAGGAAGGACCTCACTAGTTCTGAAGATGGTTGATAGAAGTCGAAACTAGTGAACTAGGTAATTTACAACTTAGTTTTCATTTTCATTCATGAAAGTTGCTTTTATAGCCATATTTCTAACTAAAATTATACGTCCTTATTTTTACAGTAACACGAGGGGCGCTTGAAGATTAGAACCTGTGGGCTATTAAACAGAGGATTTAAAAAATTCCTTGGATCGCGTAAAACATCCTTGTTCTTGTTATATAATTTTTAGATTACACAAGAATGAATTTAGGATTAAATAAGTACTACTAACAGGCTGGATGAGTACACCCTATAACTGAATGATGCAATGGAAGAATAAAAATAAAGAAGAAAAATAATTAAATGGTACGTGTTCGTAACAAGGAAATTTATGGCTGAGGGAAAGAATTGATGTGAACTCGAAGCTTTAGCCTACTTGTCTCACTCAGTTTTCCACTGTTCCGGCGAAGAACTTTGAGAACGTTGAAGAGAAAAAGCTGAAAACTGACGAACTATTGCTACAATATGAGAGAGATGACCGTATGGAAAACCTCGATGCATATTAAATAGAGAATGGAGTGAGACGAACCTCGTGGAAAACTATGTGGCATAAACTTCGTGTTACACTTCTTCTCATGGCACCACGAGTAACGTCAGTTTAACACTTCCATGCCAAAAAGTTACAATTTTTATGTCCTTTTAGGTTGAATATAGATTTTTCATGTCAAAAGCAATCACTTAGCGGACAAAGCAGTTCCAAACAGCTTCCTCGGCCGACTATTTTATAGTATCCATGTTTTGAAATATAAGTCGTTTTTTGATTTTATGGATAATCTAACGACAGTAATAGCAAACAGTTAATGTGGAACATTACGATGATTAAGAGAGGTCATTTGAAGAAAAGTATCTCGTCTTCTCTACGGGGGTGTTAATATAACTCATGATGACGCAGACCACATACTACAGGCCAAACAGGAACTAGTACAGTTATTTCAGTGGAACATTTTCGAGTTTCATTGTGTTTGTTCGTTCGAATGAAAAATGTTGGAGGGCGACGGTTTCCGGATGTGGCGAATGCTGTCCGTGAGTTGTGGAAAGAAGAATAGTCAGAATTATACCAAACAGGGGACCTTCCAGTGAAACAGAACGATGTTCACTTTGTAATGTCCATGAATTATATGTCCACTACATAAATGTCCACGAAATAAGGTTCACGCCAAATAAGTGTAAATGACAGAATGTCCATAATTCCTGAAGTCCACAAAAGGAATTGGCAATTTTTGGATGCCCAATAGGTGTAAACTAATTCCATTTTTAAGAAGACGTTTGATGAGAAAATGTATTATAATATAATACTACATTATTCCATGAAATAAAACATAATTTTCTTAATGTATATTGTATAATTTTACTAATTTTGTCAAAAAGTTTGAGACGATCGCTAATGTCCTTCAGATAATTTGCTATGTTATCTTCATTCTAGTATACACACTAAATCTGAACCATTTGCTCTACTAGCTGTAAATTCAGGGCGTATGACTTTCTAAAGGGTTAACTAACAAAAAAATAAAAAATGATAATTTCGTTATTCCTCTGATCTTTCCTAATGATCTCCATAAATTTCAAAATTGAAGCTCGCTTCGCGATAATTTAACGCTGAAATCTATTATGCCAACTTTCAGAAGCATTTGTAGTGCGTAGTTGAACTGCCAAATCGCATTCTAGACATGAAGGTATTAACAAAAATGTTGATAATATAATAAACGTCTGCTTTTATTTGAATTAACTACCACTGCTTCGTCTGTCTAATGAATAGGCCTACTTGAATATTTTAAGAATTTAGCACTAACTAGAATTTCATCTTAACGTTTCCATGGATTTTTACGTCACATTACAACGACTGCGCTTGGGAACAAGGGACATTGTAGAATATGGACATTCTGTAAGCGGATATAATAGAATTTGGATATTAAATTAAAGGACATGAAAGCTATGGACCAACACAGAAAATGACAAAGTAAGTGGACTTTAAAAAATGGGCATTAAATACTGGTAGAGATAGGAATTTATCCTACACTTAATAATTGAACACGGTTACCTTCATTTGTGTTTATTCTGTAGCCGCCGACATACTTTTTTTCACATACTGATAGGCCCCTACAGTATTCTGGTGCTTTGTAAATCAACACATTACAATAATGAATAATTTGAGCACATTCATTATAGGCAAACCATTACAACTCTAATAAAACAAAATAGACTCGCTCCTAACTGAAAAAAAAAACAAGGTGGAGGGGGGGGGCTCGCGACAGGAACAGTTTGGTTATGGCGCATGCGAGGATCTCTCATGCAGTGCCAGCGTGATTGTTTCCTGGATTTATTTTCGCGTGTACATTGCAGATCAAATCAAAAAGTTCCCTTCGTGCTCCAGTTACACATTTTGCACATACGAAGGTTAGATTTGGTTAGTTCAGATTTTTATTAACCAAGTCCGCGTATACAACCAAGATGATCCTGTCGCGAGCTGCACGTAAAAAATATATCAAGTGGAGACGTCTATGAATTATGTTAAAAAACAAAAAGTAGACACATCTATGATTAATGCTCAAAAAACACAATGAGCAAAGAATGTACAGGCATAAATTTAATATGGTTGGAAATTGTGTCTGGATGACAAGCATTGAAACCCTTCTGGAAAATGCATAAAGATCCTCGAAAAGTATGAAGAAGTGCAATTGCCAGTATGTAGTTTAACGCAGTAGTTTCAATTCATGTGTCATACTCAAGAGCTGATCTGTATGAAAATAGCGAATAGGTAACTATAGTAATTGTCGATCGAGCCTTATAATACGGGAAAGGTATCAATTTATGAAATTTTCAGCTTGACCGGTCGCTTGAGCAGAAGGTTAACAATAAAGCTTAGGTTGTTAGTCCGCTTTATCAACTCAAAACTAACTTTATAACAGGTGTGGTTGTGGATTAGAGAGGAAGCAGCCTTAGAAGCTACTTCAAGGTACTAACCGGAGTCTCCCAGAATTTATCTTCCGGGACTGACAGAAACCACGAAAACTAGGACGGGTATCGAAACCAAGCCACTAAGCTCGGGGGAAACTTTGTGTGAAGTTGCTCTAGAACTTGTTCCTCTAGGGGATGAAAGGGGGTTCCTTTGAGTGACGCCATTAACGTGTAATCTTTGTGCTCGTAGAACAACTATCAGTTAAGCAGCGTTTCTATGGATACGCCAGATAATTCACAACTAGGGTAGCGGTACCAACTGACGACATTCCTAGTTACAGATATTACTATTTGAAATTCGTGTAACATATTTATGCATAACTGCTTCAACTTAAGGTAGAATAATTTGTGAATGATTTTAATTTAGATACATATAAAAATGAAACAAATAGATAACGTTCCCAATGAAAATATTTCATTTTTATCAACATTCTAACAGAAACCTAATTTTTTTAGTCAAGGATGACACATTTAAACCGGATATAAATTCAGAGAAATAATCGGTATTATTGTAAGGATTACACTAACTAAAATAATTAACATTTTACAAATGAATGGCGGTTGTGCATTGTTCTCTCAGTAGTGACAAAACACAAATCTAAAATCACTTGCTCAGGAACGAATCCTAAACACTTTTAGTGCGATAATGTTAGATAAATATCCACATCTGGGTCCGAAAGTGAATCAATTCTAGATTCAGGGTAGTTATCAGATAATAATAATAATGGTATTTATTTAATTTTTTTCTCAGCTAAAGCGGCTGTTCAAAGAACACATTACGAGACATTCGGTTTTTAGGGGTATGTCCTAGTTTCTCATGCGCTCAGATTTGTTGGGTAAGAGGTAATGTGTACTACATTTAAGAAAAAAATGGAAATTTGCGAATTAAAAATTTTTATATAGCAGCACTGTTTCAGTATGTATCCAATAAACTTATTCTTATACATTTCGAAGTAAAGTATGAGATCGCTACATTGGTTATATTTCTTGTCCTTAAATGCGACGCTGATATAACCTCGGCAAATGCAAGTGTCGTTAAATAAACCATAATTTTCTCCTTAAATAAGATCCAATAGAAAAGGGAAAAACCATGTCTGTTGCCCGCATTAATAAAGCAACATCTTACAGTTTAATATCCAAAATAAACTGTCAACATTTCCACGTATGATTCTTTCCAAATTAAAATTTGAATTCGAAATTACATATAATTAAAAAATAAGCAGGATTTATTCGCCACAGCAGATCAAAGTAAACATTTTTCAGTCATTGAACACGACACACAAAATCGCTAAAAACGGTAGACGGTGAGGAACTCGGTGGGAGATAAACGATTAAATTAAGTCAACATGTTGTTGTCTAGTCAACTGTCCGAAGATAGATCGGAACCTCACAAGTGATACCAAGAAGACACCACTTATGAGCAACTAATTTAACAACTGATGATGCTACAGTTAGTTTTCATACAATGTATAGCAGACAGTTCACTTCAAACTTTTCACGAAAATACGCGTTTTTGGGGCCCTTGATACCCCTTTTCTGAAAGGGGGCTGTTTCGCGATTGTGCAAAACGATATCTCCACGACTATCATGTGGACTTCGTTGCAATTATGAATGAAATAGAGCAATTTTTAATTAAAAATTTATTACGTTTCTATTTCAAAACCTAAAGAAACAATGTTGAACCACTCCATTTCAAGTCAATCTTCGTGTTTTCTACTACTACAATTTGGAAAATAAAACCGTGTACTTCGTGCTAAAGTCGACATTTATGCAAGAGTAATAATATATAATGAAGGCTTGCAGAATTACTCTATTTCTAATTTTCGTTGAGGGTACTTAGTTAAAACTGAGACTTTCAACTTACACAGTTTTAAGGTACATTATAACTAGAGACGAGAATTCCATGCAAATGGATGTTTTTTATAGGAACATAGAACATAGCTCAAACTTAGTACTTATCCATTTCATTACTTTCTGATTCCAAAGATGTATAGTTTTTCCGTGCATATTTGCACGTTTTGGCCTTTTTGGGAATAGAAACATGCATAATGCATATTTAAGCAATTTTTAGCGTAATCATGTATATAATATACATTATATTCAGTTTAAATGCATATTTTAATGGTATTGAGTGGATATGTCAGTTTCTCGATTTTATGTCCCTTATTTTAGCTTCAGGAATCAGGTTAAAAGAAGGAAAAGAAAACAACTGAATAACAAAAAAAGGTTCATTCAAGTTTGCACCCATAACTTCTTGCGATGTAGAGAAGTCACTCTCTGCCTACAGAAACATATTGACTGGCAAGCGCAGGACCTCACAGAAACCAATTTAGAAATGTTGTTAATTGTTAACTGTGCAAAAACAAAGTGAAGTGAAATAACAAATAAGATACAAAAATGAAAGTGCATATTTTAATGTATTTTTCGCTTCATCGTGCATGTTTCATAGTTTGATAATGCACGAATGCATGCATAATTTCGGATTTTATAGTGCATTAAATTCTCGTCTCTAATTATAACAGTTCTACATGTACACCCACTTACCAATTCATGTTGTACCAATTCGGACCATATTGCACTATATTGGCTCTCTAGTTAATAGCATTTATTACTTTTTAATAACTAGTTGATATAAAGAGTTCCTTGTGTAATAATTTTCATCATATTGAGCTCAAATCTTGCATAAATACATGTCCCATGTGTATAAACAATTATTTCGTGCTTTAATGTCGTATGTATATATTACTATACACAAAATTTTAAACGTTAATTTATTTTATTAAAAAAAGTGCATTATTATCATAATTTGACCTTACGAAATTTAGTGCAGAACTAAATGGACACAAAGCCCAGGAGAAAATTTTAATTCTTGTGCTTTCTCAGACAATTTTAGCCGATTAGAATAACTGTTTCGCAGGAAGCATATAATACGCGAGAAAAATACTTAAAAACAAAGGTCTAATAAAACAGCGAAAGAACCATGTACCGTATCTTTAAATACAGCGCTAATGTCTCTCAAAGAGACACTCAGGGGACGTAAGAGAGACGGAGTAGACAAATTGATACTATTTTTGAATAAATAAATGACTGTCCAAACTGTCTTTACTTGAAAGAGAGGCTCGAAAACATACCCCCACTGCCGTGGATGCAACAAATTAAATGACTCTCATCTAACCTTCAGAGATCGTATCCAATCCCTCCTTCGTAAGGCCAACGGACTGATAGTTCGATTCTATCCGATTCTGACGGCCTTAACTCCAGGTAAGCAATTTGGAGGGTAGGACTTACCATGTACAGGGACATCATTTTATTTTTACTAACATTTTTAATATTAACCTGTCTATACCTTTAGAGAACCAGAAACACAGCTTGCTCCCCCCCCCCCCTCCAAGACTGGAGTTCGATGATACTGGCGTAAAACATAACTCACTCTACTAGGTATAGGATGGAAGAAAAGTAGTTCATCCATTTACGTAAACTAGGAAATATCGCGATTTTGAGTTTGATAATTTTCATTAGGTTTTTCTTTAATCAAAGTACAGTACTGTATTAAGAATAAGTGTTTTTACTCACGAAGTGAGTTATCCATGCGAACGTATTCATTATGCAGTGTATAAAGTCTACAGCACATTAGCGTACAATATAGAGAAAGAAGTTAAATTGAAAAATAATCATAATATGAATATTTAAACACAATTTTGAAAATGGTGGCCGTTCATTTCGATACAGGCTTCAGTTCTTTTGTGCATATTATCGCACTATAGACTATTGCATCTAATTCCAATTGCCAGTTTCGTCCTTCGTACTAGTAACTCATGTTGAAATAATTCTGTACCTACTCTACGTACTGTGAATTCAATCTTCACTTCTGCCCGACCCGAAAATATAAAATTACTCAGACGAGCTATCTACTGTCCGTCCAAGTGGTTATGCCGCAGGATTGTAGAAAGGGAGGAAATCACGTGACAGTTAATTACTTAACGAGGCCCTTTTATTTAAGATAAATTAAACAGCTGTATAATATTACGTAAACGTCCAATTCCTAAGAGAAATTAATGTTTTGAGAAAAGAGCTAAGACAGCCCAGCTTTTACAGAGGGGCGAGCAGAAGCAGGTGGGGGGAAATCGGGATGCGACGTAGGCAAACGGACAGTACCTGTGCGAAAATATGATTCAATATTGAAAGCTCTTTCGTCACTGGAAAACGCGAACATATTTCCGGAACGTACTATACTCAGTAACTCAGTACTGCTTACTATCTGCGATCTTGGTTCTGTGTGGAGTTGGAACTTCCTTAGTAGAAGGGGTGGGAGTGAAGTACATTCAAAAACTCAGGTACAATAAAAATTGAAGTAAAAATAAAATGATGTCCCTGTAGAAAGCCCTCATTCGCTTTGTCATCATAACCTATGAAGCACCCGCATGGCAGTGCCTCGATATTTTCCATTAAAATAGAGAATAGAGAGAGACGGACCGCTTGGAAAATTACGAGGTAAGAAATTCATCTTTCACTTCTATTTCCATCACACCATGACGACTTCCATTAGCACTAAGAAAGGACACGGCACCTTTAAATGTGCAGCCTTACATCTTCCGACGTTTCTTCTCCTGATTCTGTTGCCATGCTTCTTTCCTCTCGCCCTTTTTATGTGGTAGCTATTACGTTACATTCATTTTCGGCTTTCCTTTCAAAATTCTCTAGAATTCCTTCAATGGAACAGTAAAGTACGGAGTGAGACAAGTGGCCAACAGCCTTGGCGCTCACATATTCAGGTTTTCTCAGCTCCGAACTCCTTTACAAAGACGCGTTTTCGCGTACGTTTTAATATTTCTTTTCACATTTTCCTTTCATTCGCTCGCTCGCTCACTCACTCACATTCCCAAATAATAGTCTTCGAAATTAGAGCCTGGACGTTCGCATATTGCCCTCGGTATGTGGGCGAGATTTCAACACGCACTGCGAAGGGACATGTACAGTTTAGACAAAAAGAAATGACCAGCTGCGATACGCCAAGTCCTCTTCGGAAGAATCCGGTTGATTTCGTGAGAGGTTAGGCACAGACGTAAATGTATTTCTTATACACGACTCCACTCTATTTTTCCTTCGTTTTGTTTGCTTGTTGCTTTTTCTGTCTGTTTATAGGTCAAGTGTTATGAATAATCTATAACGAAGATAAGAGTATATTCAAGGAGTAAATTAGGTCCCCGATTTCCCCTTAATTCATTCATCATACCATGAATGACGTGAAAGGGAAGCTCTCATATCAAATCGTTACAATTTTTTTCTCTCTTCTATCTTCAGCATACACATTTCATGTCAAAAAGTCTTGTAGCATCAACTGTGAAAATTTTAATAGGCCTAGACTCTCATATTCTATCCTAATTTTTAGCTCTTGCAGTTTTCAGCGCCAGAAATATCATTTTGTAACTAAATTCAAAGATGATTAAGTGGCATTGATCTTACAATGAAGAAATAGTGAAGTGAGAATACCAAGAAAAAGTAACAGTTCACAGAAATTCTGTTTTGCAGTTACTACATTATTAATTACGCAGTATTCATTCTGGGATCGAACCCGTACTCCCATTTTGGGAGAAATAGTCATATAGAAGACCGAGAACTATTCCTTGGTCAATTAAAGATAGAAAAAGTAGGCTACTTTCCACACTTCCTATGCCGCTTCAACATGATGGATGGAGCGAGCGTCGAATTAAGGGCTCAGGAAGTCTGTCGTCCTTCCTAAACCTTGACATGAACTTGAATAAAATATTAAGTAGAAATTATGTATAAATATACATACACACATGCAAGTAACCCGAACTCCAAGGTTCTGCTGCCTCTAGGCAGCTAATCTAGGCAACCCGCTCTAGTAACTCCCCCTCCCCTCTACTGCTGCTACTGCTGTATGGAAATGAGGCTTCCTCAAACCACGAACCCTGCCAAAAACCGAAACCAGAGCAGACCCCGAGATCAAGTGCCGGGTGTGTAAAAAATTAGTACACCGCTCATAACGTGGAGACCGCCACATAGCCTAATAGTCAAACATCTTGCAAAGGCATGATACGTATTACAGCAAAGTATTAAGGCACTGATACTTTGTCAATTCATGGCACTGGATTTGAATCCCTCATGGGGCCTTGATTATCGTGCTGTATCAATTTAATATTCAGCGATTTTCAACGGATATGCTGAATTATTAACAAATAGGGTAACGATACCAATTTTCAACACGTTTCAATTTAAATCAGTAATTGTTTCAAGTGTGTATCATGAATTCTTCAACATCACTCTTTTCCCCCATAGATAAAAATATGGAAAAGGATCAATTATTTATTAATTTTTTACATTCTGTCCGCAATTTTATCATTTTTGTACATTAAATTATATAGCGCTTCCATAGAATATGAAATTGTTTGGAACAAAATACGGTATTAGAAGATTTGGTTGGAGTATTCAGATTTAATGCCAGTGAAAATAACACATTAATTAACATTTTGAAGGCTGGAAACAAACCAGTCCACATATAAATAATTAAGAGACAACAGGAATTTCAATAATTGGTCCAGCAATAATTAAGAATCTAATACGATTTTAAAATGTAAATGATCAAGACAACTTTGTTTATAAAGAAAGTGAAAAAATTCACAACAAATCACAATTCGGAAATTGGCTTGATAACAGATCTCGACTGCTATTAAATGTTACTTAATATCCATTAATTTTACAACAACACAGAACCACAATCATGAGACCATCATTTTCAGCAATTTCAGAGTGGTGAAAATCGTTGCGGTCGTATGTACTATTCAAGAGAAAACTCTCGAGTTCAAAACGTCCGCAATAAAAACAAGCCCGAGGGATGGTACACCCTGTAGCTGCACCACAGGCTTCGCCTGCGGCGGCTGTCAATACAGCGTCGAACCGCGGACCGCGCTGCCAAACATACATCAGCAGTCATTTGTCTGTTTACATTATAACGCAACTCAGAGTGCCTTCAATTTATGAGTACCACAGGGCATATTTATACATATTACGATATACAAGAAGAGACGGTTCTTAAACTAGCCTAGCTATACTACTTGAAATACCAGTTAAGTGTGTTCCTTTATGGGCCTACTGGATAATGTGGTAACGATTACGCAGACAAGACCACTATGTACTTAGATAATATGGAAGATAATTTAGGAAATAATATAGAGAGAAAGAAGGAGAGAAAAGAGAGAGACAGGAAAAAAAGAGAGAAAAATGAAAGAGAGGGAAAAGAGGAAGGAAAGAGAAAGAGAGGGTGGTAAAAGAGAGAAAGAGGGATGGAAATAGAGATGAGGAAAAGGAGAGAGAGAGGAAAGTGAGTGTGAGAGAGAGAGAAGAGTGAGAGAAAGCGAGAAAGGAAAGAGAGAGAGAGCGAAAGAGGGAAAAGAGAGGGGGGAGGAAAAAGACAGAGAGAGAGGGTGCGGAAAAAGAGAGGAAAGAAAAAGAGAGAAAAAAGAGAGAGGGAGAAAAAGAGAGAGGGGGAGAAAAAGAGAGAGAGGGGGAGAAAAAGAGAGAGGAAGAGGAAAAAGAGAGAGAGGAAGAGGAAAAAGAGAGAGAGGAAGAGGAAAAAGAGAGAGAGGAAGAGGAAAAAGAGAGAGAGGAAGAGGAAAAAGAGTGAGAGGAAGAGGAAAAAGAGAGAGAGGAAGAGGAAAAAGAGAGAGAGGAAGAGGAAAAAGAGAAAGGAGACGAAAAAGGGAGAGAGGGACAAAAAAGAGAGGAAGAAAAAGAGAGAGTGGGAGGAAAAAGAGAGCGAGGAAGAGGAAAAAGAGAGAGGAAGAGGAAAAAGAGAGAGGAAGAGGAAAAAGAGAGAGGAAGAGGAAAAAGAGAGAGGAAGAGGAAAAAGAGAGAGGGAGGAAAAAGAAAGGAGGAAAAGAGAGAAATGGAGGAAAAGAGAGAAATGGAGGAAAAGAGAGAAATGGAGGAAAAGAGAGAAATGGAGGAAAAGAGAGAAATGGAGGAAAAGAGAGAAATGGAGGAAAAGAGAGTAATGGAGGAAAAGAGAGAAATGGAGGAAAAGAGAGAAATGGAGGAAAAGAGAGAAATGGAGGAAAAGAGAGAAATGGAGGAAAAGAGAGAAAGGGAGGAAAAGAGAGAAAGGGAGGAAAAGAGAGAAAGGGAGGAAAAAGAGAGAAAGGGAGGAAAAGAGAGAAAGGGAGGAAAAGAGAGAAAGGGAGGAAAAGAGAGAAAGGGAGGAAAAGAGAGAAAGGGAGGAAAAAGAGAGAATGGGAGGAAAGAAAGAGAGGGGAAAAAGAGAGAAATAAGAGAGGAAAAGGCGGAAAGAGGGAGAGAAATATTATTTATATGAACTTCAAAAGATTCATATGAAATGTTTTTAAAGTGTGAAAACTTCACGAAATTTTGAACTTAAATTAATTAAATAAAAAAAAGATATATTCATACTCAAAAGGAGGTTATTAATACGCGCGGGAAATATATAGACAAAGTGTTAATTTAACTTTGCCTAATTGTAAAGTAGTACTTAACTATGGAGTTAATTTCCAAATTAATCAGATCCTCTGTAATGACATATTAATCATTACAATTCCGAACTCACTGGCGTCACATTGATGTTTGAATCGTTTCGAATATAAGTTGCATTGTCGTCTCGAGACTAGACCTCAAGGAATGAGGAAATGATTACGAAGTAGCTAAAGAGAAGGCTCCGCCTTGTTAAATTTAAATACGGGGAGTACGAAGGCAGGAATGAAAAGAAATAGCAAACTTTTATTTCAAATCCCAAATATCCTTACTATCCGAGCCATGTTCACAGTAATATCACGAATAGCATTAATGTTCACGCAATTATAGGAATTCTATAAATCCGCAGTCACTTTTTACCTTTATAATTAATTTAGTCTCATTCATTCACCGCAGTATGATGTTTATAAAGTATGGCCCAAAGCTTCTGAACAACCTTGTTAGTAACGTATTATCAAACATATTGAAACAAATTCCTTTCAAATTCCACTTTAATATATTAAAACCCGGTTGCATGAAATTCGGTAACTGGAGTCCATTTTTTACTAAAGACCAGGAAATGAACTGAGCTATGTCTATATTTGCGCTGTATAATATTGATCTTGGATTATGATAAGAACATGGTTTAGTGATTATGTAAGAACACAGAAATACGTGTAACAACAACGCTAAATCTGAGGACAACTCGTCTTTATATGGACTTCTTTTGTAAATACACTCTTCGACTTCAAGTCTCCTTGCTAATGTACGTATTCAGAAAGATAATACTTGAAAATGGAAGGAAAAAATACTGAAATTATTTCAAACATAAATGAGTTTTACAGAATAAACATTACAGATAGCTTCCAGCTACAACCCAACAAAAGAGGATGTTTGGAAACAAATTGCTGCAGACTGTAATTCCAAAAGACTCGACATGCATTATGCAATATGAATTTCTCTAGATACAGATTTATTTGTTATCATATATTACAGAATATTGTTATTAGTTAATTTGAAGCTATTTTCACACCTTATTTCAATTTCTCTTTTTTTATTTCTCATATATCTATTTTGTTTCAGTTTTTAATAAGTGTATGTTTCCTTTTCCTTGTTTATGTTTTATAAATTAATTTGTTAGTCGTGAACATTGTAATTGGGCTTTGCCTGTTATGTTAAACAACAAATGAATAAATAAATGCCTGAGGTTATTATAAAAACAGGAAGACGTGAAATTTGGAATCAACATAATCCAACCTACAAACCAACATACACAAGAATGCATTTTAATATTTTATGCTCGACCATGCCGAAATATAGTAATTATACACCAGGTAGTAGCCCTTTAATGCACCTCATTAAAGTACACCTATTCATTATAAATCAGTTGTTCAGCCAATAGAAATCACCACTGTACCATTATGAAACCGCAAGTATCGATTATTCTCGGATATGCAATCGAAAGACAATTAGCGAAAAGTCACGGAGGCTGGAAATCCAATACTGTCGCAGAAGGTTATGTTCTGTTACTATAATAATTAGCGTTAATTGTAAATAATATTCAAATAAATTCAATTTGTCATCTCGTTTTTCAATTCTAAATCAATTTCCAGGTTATATCAAGCCTAACGTTCATGTTACTCTCTAGATTATCAAGGTCAATGACATTCGTGCCTCGGAAAAAATCAATACTTTCGCGTCTGTGCACATCTCACAATTCAGATCAGTTCCGCTCCTCACTTATATAACCATAACATGAATACGTATGAATAATTTCAAGTTAGAAATATGGTCGAGCATAAAAAGTCGTATGAAACTTGCCTATAATGGTAATTAAGACGCTCGTATGAAAATTATGAAACTCACTTGCGCTCGTTTCATAAACAAACATACTCGCGTCTTAATTACTACCATTATAGGCTCGTTGCATAATGTACTATTGTGCACTGCAAGTCGAATATGCTTACAGTCGTTTCTCTACATACAATTAAACTTCACATCATTCTACGTATAATAGCAGTATTTAGTAGAGATTAAAAACGATCGAGAAAGCAAGACTAACAGCGCCCCCAAAGCCGAAAACCCGCACGACAATGTTGTATAGGTTACGTCGCGTCTTTGACGTAAAGACTGCTTGTGAGTGTTTCGAGACGTCTAGATTGATCACTCCCGAAATCCCGAACGTCAAGCAGCCTTGAATCGCCACAGTTGTTTATACCTGACTGAACTTTTATCTACTTTGACAACTGTTATATTATATGTATAAACAATCAAGCAGCCTATTTGAAACATCATCTCTACCTTTCAGTGTATAATAATCCGTTCCCCAGTCTTTATTTAATTACTAGATCCTTATTAAAAGGCTAGCAATTTTCTTTTCATATGTTTGAGATCAAGTGTGCAATCTCAATTAAAAAGATATTAACGTTATGTTTTATGTTTCTTAGAAATGCAAATTTATTTGATAATTGTTTTTTTTTCTATTTGTATAATCATAGGAATAGAACCAGAACATTTTGATAACTAAGATACTGTTCTGTTTTTCTTTTTTGTCTCATTTAAACATTTATTATGTTATTTATTTCAATGATGTATGTTATTTAAAGTTACAAAATCTTTCCACGCCGACCAAATGCTATTTCGAGAATGATGAGCGATTCTCGAAGTGCACGAGAATGATTAGACGAGACGAGACTCGAAAGACAAATGCAATGAACACAGCGAGCGAGAGCGGCAGTTAGTTTTATTCATGTCTTGTATTTATTCTATCTGAAGATTTATTTAGCTTCTGTAAAATTAAGTTCAACCAGCCTGAATACAGAAAAATCGCCAGTTGTTTTTCTAACTCCAATTCAAACAAAAAAATCTAAGTTTAGATTAAGTGAAGTTTAATTTCACTGCGCGATCTCATTTTAACACAATATGTAACTGGCCCGAAACGTGTTACAGAAAGGCTCTGCTAAAGACTTTTCTACTTCGTAATTTCTGTGGCCACGACGTTCACCAGGAATGTTTTACGAGATAGTCTACTCTGCCAGTACTGCCGTCTGTCAAACGTCTTAAGAACTCTAACTACAGTAATTAGTTTTCAACTAGCATTCCAGGGGTGTTTCAGTGTTAGCGATGTTTGTGGTATACTATAGGCCTACATGAGAAACTACAAGAGCTCCATATCATTCTATTTCCGACATATCTTATCTGCAGACTTCCCAAATTCGGCCATTCTTACAGTCCGTATTTCACGAGAATATCCGAGCAATGAATGCGATTTTTTCCCCCCACTCTTATAACCTATCCCCGACACGGAACTGACTGGCCATTGATTGAACCTTGTTTGTCCCAGCCGGCCAATGACATCACTCCCATCCACCTGTTTCTTCAAGAACGCTGAGTTACTGGCTTACACTCTCCTCTTACCCCGCAAGGACCATATTCCCCTCGCAGGGATCCTCTCGTGAAAATTGGGCAGTATTTCACTGTGAGCAACAAAACTTATTTCATAATATAGAGAATGTCTAAGTTAATGAATTAAAAAGACAAAGGAGTTTAATAATATGAATTAATGCGTGAAACTCACCACTTGATCTTATATCTGGTATTTAAAACTGGATCTTACCTGTAAAAAAAATTAAACAGTTATAGTATTATATCTTAATTTAAACAATCTAAATACAATATTTTTATAAGCACACATGCATGTAATGTATATTACTTTAGCACATCATTACTCCTTAAAAACTACACACTCATAGAAACTACTGCAAGAATTTCTCCAATTATTGTGCTAGGAAATTTTTATCCTTATAAAATAATACAGTATTCATATTTTTATGACAAATTCCTAAAAACAGTACTGCGTGAGAATATAAAATCCCTTTAGCAATACCTCAGACGTGATTAAATTCTGAATAGTTCAATCAAATTTTATTACTCTACCGATCCTAAAAACCAGAAGGTTCCCTTCTTAGAACATTAAATATACCTTCAGGAAAAAGATTTTAAAATAAGTCTACAGAAAATTCTCTAAAACTCTCAAATAATGAAGTAACAGTTATGAGTTAACAGCTACTACACTGGCGGGATGGCGGCAACTACGTCTGTGGCGAGATAATGGCAACTAGTCTGTGACGAGATGACGGAAACTACGGCTCTAGCGAGATGACGGCAACTACGTCTGTGGCGAGATGACGGCAACTACGTCTGTGGCGAGATGACGGCAACTACGTCTGTGGCGAGATGACGGCAACTACGTCTGTGGCGAGGTGACGGAAACTACGGCTCCTGCGAGATGACGGCAACTACGTCTGTGGCGAGGTGGCAACTGCAATTGTGACGAGATGACGGAAACTGCGGTTGTGACGAAGTGCGATGACATTGAGATGATAAGTCCGACAAAGGTAAGATGACTGGGATGACGATAATAGGATGATCGATTTGATGGTGATGATACTGATGACAAGAGAAGGTTACAATAGTGAAAAAAACGATTCAACGATACTGAGGAAAGCTGCAGTTTACATTCCTCTTGAAACAGCAAGTTGTGAAAAGAAGGACAGTGAAGTCAGTTTTGAAATAGAATTGAATAAAAGCAATGCGGAACATTTTGCACTTTCACAGTTGTCCCGCCCCGTCCCTCTATTGCAGCTGCAATCGGAATTCCTGCCCGCAATGCAAACAATAACTGACTGCAGAGCAGATGGCAGCAGTAGCAAGATAAACATCTCTCGAGAGAAACTTTGCTGGAAGCTTAATTAAAAAACGAGTTTATTAGAGAACAAGACGGATGTACATTTAAAACTCTTGTTGCTTTTCATTCCTACTTCACGCTACGTTATGAGTGGGAAAATAACTGAACTTTACTCGTGTTAAATCAACAATTTTCTCATAGTCGTCTCTAAGAAGAGTGAATAAAGATAAATTTGTGCTGGCTTCTATCCAAATTTATTACTATCGTTATTCTTGTTAACTATGGACAGAAATAGGACAAGACTGGGCAATGTATCCGCAAAACCATTAAAATATTTTAAAATGTACAGCTCAAATTGTCTATTTACTGGATTTGAGAAATGCAAGAGGCTACCAGCGTATTCTCGTGAACCCAGGCTGCGTTCAGGCATGGGTTCAAATCTTATGTGGAAAGAGTAATTTTTTCAGGTGTTCGACTGTAAAGCGAATGTCAGATAATTCCATGACGATCCTTTGACTCATCTCTCTGAAGTACCAATATCGCTATTACCCAATTCCATTGACAATAGATAAATGCGTAGTTTGTGCAGCGTCATTGTGTAATAGAATAGAAATGACGTAAATAAACAATTTAATTTGCGGAAAATAGCAGAAAGTATTTCAATTTAGCAGAAAAAATTAATATGAGAACATTTTACAGAAAATGGCATACGATTACGATCCTGTAAAATATTTAATTCTACGAACAGAGTTTACGTTTAACGGTTAAAGACAAAGATGAAGAGGGAAGAAAGTACAGTGAGTGTGGCAGTGGAACTGCAGTTCCAATAGTGGCAGTGGCAAATACAGTTCCAATAGTAGCAGTGGCAATGGCAACTGCATTTCTAATAGCCATAATTATAGTGACAGTGACAACTGCAGTTGTAATAATGACGGTGGCAGTTGCAACTGCAATTTCAACAGTGGCAGCGACAGTTGCAACTGCAGCTCCAATAGTGACAGCGACATTGGCAACTGCAGTTCAATAGTGGCAGAGACATTGACAGTTCCAATAGTGGCAGTGGAATTACATTTGCAGCAGTGGCTGTGACAACTGCTAGAGTTCACTTCATTTTTCATTTCATTTTATTTGTTTAATACTTTACACTTGAGCTACATTAGGCATTGCAGCCCGAAAGAGCAGAAGCTCGTGCTCAGGCGCAGTTCAGATCTGTTATACAAAATATATCACAAAATTAAGAGAGTTCATTGAGCACAATAACATTAATAAGTGGTAAAATACATACAGCATGTAATAATAGAGTCTATATACAAATATAAAATACAAAAGTACATGAATATTAGAGTATCAATTTTTAACTCAATTAGCTTAAACAATTAAATAATTAATCTGATTCGTTTCTTAAATCTATGTGTGTTAAGTGTACTTAGCTCAGGGTAAGCTCTAATTAATGCATTATATATTTTGGGTCCAAAATTTCTGTGTTGTTTTAATCCAGCAGTTGTGTGGCATTTGGGAATATTTAGGGTGACTAGATTCACGTCGATAAAAAAAAAGACACAAAGCTCCAAAAAGAAGGAAATCGTTCGAGAAAAAGAGGACAGAAGATATTAATTTAGATTTATTTATTTTTACTTGGTTATTTAACGACGCTGTATCATCTACTAGGTTATTTAGCGTCTATGAGATTGGCGATAGCAAGATATTTGGCGAGATGAGGCCCAGAATTCGTCACAGATTGCCTGACATTTGCCTTACGATTGAAAAAACCTCGGAAAAACCCAATCAGGTACTCAACCCAAGCGGGAATCGAACCTGCGCCTTAACCGACTGAGCCACGCGGTGGCTATTTAGATTTAGACTTAGGCCTATATTGTACTTTAAATTACGTGAATATCTATTTTATTACAAAATATCTACAGTACAGATTTAGGCTTTTATCATACTCAAAGTATGTTAATATCTACTTTATTACAAAATAATTATGATAAGACTTAGTAATGATTTTACAGTTAGCTACATACGAAAGTCAAATTAAAGAGGACAGAAAGAGCATAATATTCCGTCGATGCTGCTGCCATCTACAGGCAAATTACTTGAAAAAGGCGTCAAATCAGATAACTTCAAAATATCAGGCATACAGGTTACGAAAAGGAGGACATTTCTCGATTTTTTTAAAATCCGCCCGGACCCCGGACAAAGGCCTAAAAAGGAGGATCTCCGGTTCAGCAGTAAAGAGTCAATGGTAATTTCCCGTTACGCATTTACGCTCTCCCTCTCTCTCTCTCTCTCTCTCTCAAATCAAAATTGAAAGAACTTCAAACCACGAAGCAAAGCAGTTACTAATATAACAGCGGAGTCTAATCACAAACTAGACGAAGATACAAGCCTTCTTTCAAAATCAGGCAACTTTGAAATAGAATTTGTCGTGGTCACGCAACCTGATCGGTTTTCTGAAGCCTGTTCCAGGCACTTATTACGGAGCGCGATGCTCGATTCTTAATTGCCTGGCAATCTCTCTAATGGAGCGGAAATAAGAGAATCATCTCAGTCACTTCCTGCAATTATCGCTTGCTGCTCACACCACCTGCAATCGCTTCGTATTACAACATACCGTGTGAAGTAACGCAGCCTAGAAAGTAATTCAACGTTTTGGAACAATCTGACAATCGATATATATGAACGAACATTTTGGAAGCAAGTTTGCGGTTGAGATTGAAAACTAATTAAAAACAAATAGACTAAAACAAAATATTTATAATTAATTAAAAATGTAGATAATTAAGGAGATGCAAAACAGAATCAACTGTAAAAACAATGCAGTTATATGTTAGGAACAAGGTTACGAACTTTCAGCAGGTTTTTCAGTAAATCTGTTAAGGAATTAAAACGCACTTGCGTATATTATTAAAAATAACTAACTTTAACGGAAATCAATATAAGTGTTTATATTTTGTATCAAAATCTAGAAGGCGAGAAGGAAAAAAAATAGAATGCTTAAAATCTCAATCCAGTAATGGAAGCTCTTGTAAACTAGTATTTTCGTCAAAATTTTGCAGTAGAGTACTTTAGTATTATTTTTTCCCGACAAAATGAATAATGACAAAGAAAGAAAGAAAGAAAGAAAGAAAGAAAATATAACCTTTAAGTCTTACAATCGATACAATATCACGTAACACATACCTATTTGAAGAACAATATATGAATAGGTCTATATTAAGAACTTTGATGAATTTAAGAAGGGAAACAAAATTTTATAGCCTATTTCAATTAGGCAGATTGTTCTTTATTGTAGTGTTCATATTTCGCAGCCATAAATTTTCTGACGAATTCGGACAAAAGCAACAAATTTTCTCTAGAACAAATACATGTTGTAGATAGGTCTAAATAAAAATGGAAACATAAGTCAGTTATCATAGATGTTCAACTTGAAATTAACAAGGCAGAAATTTATTCAAAACTATTAATATCATGCGCGTAGGAAACAGAGTCGCTTAACCAAAATTGGATCGCCAAATTGTGGCAATGAGACCAGGATGCAAGACAATAAATAGAAGCTAAAGATCTAGTAAACAGTAAAAATATGAGTCCAGGATGCTTCATAATTAGCGTCATCAACATAGCCATCAATAAGATGACATAATCCAACGACTATTTACTTAAATATAGACTTCGTACGGACCGTTGACATGGTGCGACTATCAACACGACCGTTGACATGTTAACATGATACCTCTATCAACACGACCCTTAACATGCTAACATGGTACCTCCATCAACACGATCGTTAACATGGTACCACTATCAACACGACAATCATTAACATGGTACGATTAACACGACCATCATTGAGGGGAGTGGGTAGTGATGTCTGTGCGATTAAAAAATTTCAGTACAAAAGTTTAGTTCAATATTTCCAGGCTTTCAGTGCTCAGAGTGGAATAAATATTTCCGTGCTTATACAATCAATCATTCTGAATTCATGGTATAAAAGACAATGAATTAGTTTCGTATCCAAGCGCAAAATAAAGGCTCTAACTGATAACCTGTTTTCCCACTTTGCTAAATGCACCGCATTCTTCAGGTGCACATTACTTGCTACAATCTTCACTCATATACCTTGTATTTTTTTAAGTTATCTAGTAATGTATATTGTAAATAGTAAAGCAAAATTTAGTTAAATATTTCACCCCTGGTGAAACAGAAAAAATATTGAACTTTAACATTTTTTTTTTCAATTATTTTCAATGCATATATATTTTATTCCCGTGTTATGTGTGTGATATTCTTAAACCCGCAGGTCTACTAAGTAGACCACAGGCTTCAGAAAACACTGTAAAAATGTCATGTAAATTGATTCAGTAGTTCCAGAGAAAAATGCACTTAAGTTTGAAAGATGTCAACTTATGGAAAACTGCATTTAAAAAAAAAAGAAGGATGTATGAATTACATGCACCACAAAATTTTAAAGAGGTCATTTAAAGGACTTATCTGCAGAAATGCCCTCCAAAATATTTATATTGTTTTAAAGGGCAAGTACTGTACCTTTTTTAAAACACAAAATAAAAAATCGCATTTTTGACTCCTAATCACTACCTGGTTCCTTTAATATGGTCCAATATCAACATGATTAATAGCGTACCGTTCCATTAATATGGCATGATTATCAACACAAGTAATACGACAAACTATCAACCTGATCATTAACATGACGACTATTGACTTCATTGATTTGATTACTTTTTAAAATATGTTATTAAAATATTTTGCAATCATGGTAATGGACATGTATATGTTTACGAATAACACTTTTCAGAAAAGATTTTACGAGATTCGGCATACGAACGTTTTATCGGAGGATACCTAAAAAGACGATATGCTCAAAGGCAAAAGGATCAGTGGCTTTGCACCGTCCATTTGCATAAATAACTTATAATTTCTTCAGTGCGTGTTCCATTGAAACAGACCTATGTTATCAGGACGCAAGAGTAATGGCATAATACCGATACCCTCCACCAGGGTCGCATTGCGGTGTGTTATGTACACACGTGTCCCATATGAGACAACCCCCAACCCCTCACGGCAACCGCATCGTTCATCATGCTTCCAGATAAAATTACCCTCAACCCCCCTGTGCACCCTTCCTTTACCGCGATCATTAATTCTTCAGTATAGAATCAGAGTCCCGATAACACGCTCCCAAATTCACGATTTCACGACAATAACGATTCCATTACACATTATGTTAACATACACCGATAACATGTGACATACAATAAGGGCACTATACGGATGAATAATCATTCAATTTTGAATTGAACCGTTCGAATAATTTCTGCGATTTCTTTCACTCTCAGCTATAGAAAAATGGCAAATACATAGCATCTAAAAAAATCTATTTCACGACCTACATGCTTGTCAACCCAAAGTGGATTTCATCTCAAATACAGGATCAATTTCGTATTCTCATACTGAGCGACGGGAGCAGTCTTGTGATGCTGTAAAAATCAATTCTGACATTTCACGAATATAGACTCTTCCAATAACCTTAATGCAGAATGTTTTTGAAATGTATTCTCTGCGAACGGTGATTTTCCCGATTACTGCACGGAATTTGTTTGTATATACAGTATATCCACGAGTTTATGTACCCGTAAATTATGTAAATGAAATATAAATGAGTACATAATTAACAATCTTTTCTTGTAACCCAACAGTGATATGTACTTATCAAACTTATCACTTAGGCTATACAACTTGCCTCTACCGCCTTAAAGATGGAAGAATCTAAACGAACAAATTATCTGCTGTACAGAGTGAGTCAGCCAGAGCTAGACCGGCGTCAGCGGAAAGTCGTATGCGTAGTAACTGCTGCGTCATCGCAGTGATCAGACCTCTTGCTCGCGTACGTTTTGTGTTTAGTTACGTAAACACGTTCACACAGTGAGGGTGCAGCTGTATACCATACATTTAGAGTGCAGTAGTGTGTCCATTATGAAATATAGCCTTGAACAACGAGTGTTTATTTACAACTTTGTGAAATACGAATCTTGGAGAACAGTTTTAGAGTACACGGGAAAAACGATCAAAGTCACAATTCTCTTATCATCTAATTCAATATATCATTGAAAAAATTTATTGCTGTTCCTAATGAGAAAGTAGGAAAGTATGACTGTATCGTGGTGATAATTCTCCTTTACCGATTTTGATAAGAAAAACACTAAAGTTAGCAGTAATATACTAAGTTTCATCATGACATCACCCTTAAGAGCATTGTGACAGATTGTTTTTCGTGTCGTAGTTCTATGATCGGATGCTATTTTATGTACTTCTGCGTACATTTTTAGGTACAGCTTAAATATAATCCTTCCTCACTCATTAATTCCTGTAACTCCCTGAGACACAGAAAATCGACAGGTGGATAGTTTTACTATACTACATATATTTTACGCAGATTACGTACACGCTCGATCACCTGTCGATAAATAAATGATAGCTGTATTATTCTGCACGTCTTTACTTAACAGAAGTAGTTCACGAACAGCGCGCAGAACAAGGGACACGAGAGGAGAAGGGAAGAGGCGAGGAGAACAAGAAGAGAAGCTAGGAAAACAAGGGGAAAGGCGAGGAACACAAGAGAAGATAGGAAAACAAGAGGAAATGAGAGGAAAACAAGGAGAAAGGCAAGGAGAACAAAAGAAGAGGCGAGGAGATCAAAGAGAGAGGCGAAGAGATCAAAGAGAGAGGCGAGGAGATCAAAGAGAGAGGCGAGGAGATCAAAGAGAGAGGCGAGGAGATAAAGGAAAAAGGCGAGGAGAGCAAGGAGAGAAGCTCAAAAACATGGGGAAAGGAGAGGAAAACAAGAAGCTAGGAAAACAAGGGGAAATGCGAGGAAAACAAGGGGAAAGGCAAGGAGAACAAAAGAAGAGGCGAGGAGATCAAAGAGAGAGGCGAGGAGATAAATGAAAAAGGCGAGGAGAGCAAGGAGAGAAGCTCAAAAACATGGGGAAAGGAGAGGAAAACAAGAAGCTAGGAAAACAAGGGGAAATGCGAGGAAAACAAGGGGAGAGGCGAGGAGAACTAGGAGCGAGGCGAAGAAAACTAGGAGAGAGGCGAAGAAAACTAGAAGAGTGGAGAAGAAAACTAGGAGAGTGGCGAGAAAAACTAGAAGAGAGGCGAGAAAAACTAGGAGAGAGGAGAGAACTGCGAGAGGCGAGAAAAACTAGGAGAGGCGAGAAAAACTAGGAGAGAGGAGAGAACTACGAGAGGCGAGAAAAACTAGGAGAGAGGAGAGAACTACTACGAGAGGCGAGAAAAACTAGGCGGGAGGCGAGGAAAACTAGGAGAGGCGAGAAAATAAGTAATGCAATGAGTACAAGTGCTGCAAGGGAATGGGAGAACAAGGAGAATACAAGCATAATAAGGGAACTAGAGAACCAGAGTAATACGAGGAGAACAATTTTTATATGACGATCTATTCTCAAGTAACCCCA
The DNA here is from genome assembly GCF_040183065.1 of Periplaneta americana. Taxonomy (NCBI): domain Eukaryota; kingdom Metazoa; phylum Arthropoda; class Insecta; order Blattodea; family Blattidae; genus Periplaneta; species Periplaneta americana. Next base: position 56,766,676 of record NC_091133.1, read on the forward strand.
TCCTATAACCAATGGTATGCTTCTATCTCTCTTCCAATAACCGAGGACGTATTCGTACAGTTATAAATAAATAAATATGGCAGACATACTTATGTTTTATAGAGTAGTCTGAAGTCTCACATACTACAATTTACGCGAACCCTTCCTAGCAAAACTTAGATTTAAAGTTCGAAATTTGACAGGAGCAACAAAGCAAAAAACCAACGAAGAGTAAAATGTATAAACCAAGAAAACAAGGAATATGTATTAGTTTCTGCTTTAGACTCATCGATGGACATAGTATCTCATTACCAAGAGTTCTAGGATATAGAATACGCTCAGTGGTGATGGACTATATCGATGAAGGAGGAATGGTCAAATGATAAGTATGGACGAAGAAGTACCAAGGAAATGTCTTTTACAAAAGAGCCTTGTATAGGCCTACCATTTATTCCTGCGCAGAACCGAACCCGAGAGGAATTCTTGAGTTCATTGAGTGACGCCTGGGAGTTCAAGGGATAGTCATGGTGATAATGGAGCAATGATAGAATTAATTATAAAACCGAAATAGTTTTATTCCTTAGAATCTGCCTACGTTATAGCTCCCGAATATTTATTTGTAAGAAAGAGCCAATTGATTTCTCCGGAATTGAATTTGGTATATTTTTAATTATCTGGCCTTGTCAGTCATTATACTGGGGGACCTTTTTTTCAAAATGATCCTTGTCCATTCCCATAACTTTGTGGGAAGTCACGAAAAACGTTTTTAGGTCCAAAATTTCTGACCAGCTAGGCAAGAGAAATTATGAAACCAAAGGGGTTAGGTGCATTTAGAATCAGTTGGGAGCATGAGAGACTAAGTGTAAAGCTGAAACTAATATTTTGTCGCAATTTTGCTGTGAAGAAGAGTCAGTTTGATTTCAATAGTCACTTTCAACGCGAGATTTTAGAGTTTTAGAGACGTTTTAAAGCCAAATCATTACAGTTGTATGTAGAGTCACATTTGAAGGATGCATGCATACAGGAAGCTCATTTTCGTTATCAGTTGGACAAGAACCGCTTTTAAAATGAGCTCCTCATTTACAATATTAAAACTTACTGGAGGACATTTACCAGAAAGAGGTGAAATTATTTTAAGCAAAAAATTATCAAACACTGCAGTGTATACTGTAAAACTTCTGTATACAACACTCGGTTACGTATATTAAACGCACGACTAACAACAGTACCTATGTAAACTTTCTTCTTTTTTACAGGAAAAAACAGTCTTTTCAAAAGGAATTACTGTGTGAAGTATACACAACAGCAAACAAAATATTTCATACCGTTGTGATGGTTGTTATTGTCACGATCATATGAGTTTTATTTTAGAGACATTTACGTAGTTCTAACATAAAAACACCTATCCGTTAGCTTTTCAAAAATTTATCGACCCTGTAGCTAAATCCTGTATTTCATGTCATGTTTAAAAACAAAACTTTTATCTCTGTTGTTTTTTGCTGGAATTTGTTCATTTTACAGTACTAGTGTGTGTAGTACACAGTAATACATCAAATATTGCCGCTATGTAACTAATAAATTTTATATACCCACAACATACACACATATATATCCCTTTCACATTACATCTCACGCAGAGAAATACAATCTCCCTCTGACACACACACACACACACGCATCACACATATTACGTACTGTTTCTCACGTCTTCACTCAAGTCCACTACCTTCGCCAAAAATTTCTATTTATACTTTACTTACGTAAAACTCTCCTTTTCAATTATTGCATTCTCATTTACATGTATACGTACATCGGTAGCAGTTACAACATATGTCATATATTATAGTCTGCAATTTTGGTACATGAAATATCTAACAAACTTAACCCCAATATAGGCCAAATCGGCCCAAAGGGTGACGGGAGGTTAAGGCTCTCACCTTTACAGACAATCGGAATTAATGGCAGTAGCGATATCAATCCTACGTTCCCGCCCACTTTACCCCCCAAATAAATTACACTAGTATACTGTATTTTTTTTCATGGAGTGCAGTTTCATAGAAAGGACTTTGCCGACAGACCTTCTACTGCCCCCTACTAATTGGTTGTCATAAATAAATGTCTTCCTTACTGTGACGGAAATCTTGTCTTCTCCTGTCAGTAACCAATCACAACCCTTGTTCAGAAGCATTGACAGACTCCCGTCAAATCCACTTGGAGGCAGACTTGCCGCGTCTTTTCCGAATTCCAAGAATGCCGTCGAGGGTCATCAGGATTGTGGCAGGATTGTGGCAACTGTGCAATGTTTGGACGAGGGGACAGGATGGAATTGTCAGAGGTGATTATGTAGGAAGTCATAAATTTGTAAGTGGGTGTTCAAAGGAAACACCGAACTGCACTCCTTGAAATAAAATAAGGTAATACTCATTTCTGTGAAGGGATGAATAAATTCCAGGGCAATAGTGTGACTGGAAAGATCGGATCAATAGAGAAAATCCACGACACTATCGGGAACCGAACCCGCGACCTTGCGGCTTGCAGCAGCTTTACGCCTTAACCGCGATGTTGCTGCGCGCCCTATGAAATATCTAAACTCAAACATAAAAATAAACAAAAACAAACTATAATAAAATTGTGAAATGAACAGCAACTCATCCAGTGCTGAATTAACAGGAAAAGTCCCCCCCCCCTTTTTGAATGGAAATGCTAATGCACTGCCAAAAACATTTCGGCGGACTAAGATTTCCCTGCGACACTCTTAAGTTTTCTATCAGTTCCCGCAGATAATTTATTCCGCGAATTATAGGTATCCTACAGGCAAAACTCAGCTCGGACTCTTCGCGGCGCGCATGCTATACCCCTCTTACTCCCCTGCAGTAAGCGTGAGAGCATGCTGGAAACGGGAGCATACGTCATCTGCGCGAGACAGTCACCCCGCTGGTTTCTGCGCACTGAGTTTTCCTTGTTGGATGCCTATAAAGCTTCCTGTTTCAATAGAAAACACGACAAGAAAATAACAGGCGGCATTTTAAAAACGACTCTGTCGGTTTCAAGGACGCAAGACATTTTAATACCGCGAAAATACTGAAATTTATAATAATTCTTACGTGACACGACAAAATAAAAGTTATCTTGAATCGAGAAAGTCACCCTGTCCAAGAAAAGGAATTAAATTAGTGTGTTTGCATGAAAAACAAACCATAAAATGTCGAACAATCAGAGAGACCAATCTTCGCTTCTAAACCTACAGTTACTATCAAATATTTTCCCTTTTAAATGTAAATGAAACAATAAAGAGACGCAATCTAGATTTGAACAGAGATTCTTTCTTCAAACGAAAATATATTTTTTCTCCTTAAGGCGACAAAGATTTCCTCTTAGAAAAGTTCAATAGCACAGCCACCTGGCGGTCACATCTCAACTAATCCGACTCTGCTTCATATCCGGTCTGAAAGCTCTTCATATCCCACCGCCTTCCATATATACACTAGTACGTGCCTGCAACCACTGCCTCCTAAAACCCTCCTCCACGAAGGAGATTAAGCCCCGGGCTATATATATGTATATAAAGTCCGCCATATCGACCATGTTCAGTTTCAAAGAGCATTTCTCCCAACATAACCGCTAGAATTAAAGTGCAACACTTTTAATTATTTGAAAAACAAATCCAACTCTCGCTTCCATGCCCACACGTCATACAGACGCAGTTGCAAAACTATGTATCTCACTTAAGACCTACATAGGCCAAATTGCTAACTTTTGTTAAATAGGGGCCCATAAATAAAAAGGTAAAATATCTAACTTATTAAAAACAGCCAGTAAGTATAAATAACTAATGAGGCTTCATATGATATTGAATCAATTGATCATGTCAGATGCCGTTTCTTGGCGAGATTTCATGCTTGCATCCGCATTTTCAATTAGCCTACAAGCCGGAAGGAGTGTACGCAGTAATTAACGTGAAAGTTATACCACAGTATAAGTACTCATACAGTACGGAAACTGTGTGTTAACAGAGCTATGACAACATGTTAGCTGAACGTCACTAGCGCGACTGGTGGCGAATAACTATAACTAAATGCTCACAGTAGTCTATCTATTAACATGGAAAAATAAATAAACACGTCACAAAATATGTAATATTAAATAAAACTATGTACATCACTGCATAAACTTTAACAAATTTAAACAAAGAAATAATATGGAAAGCACAGAGTTTTTACTGGGAAACTGACACTAATTTTAGATGCCACTTAACTTGTATTTTAATGTACTGCAGGCTCTATTATTAGAAGTTTAATGACTCCAAAATTATTCATTGGAAGGTTAATATCACCGATTTTATTAAAAATGAAAAGTGATATATCAGTGGAACAGAAATATCACTGTACAATAAATTCAATTGAAAAATCATAAACAAAAATAAAGGCAAATACTCATGCCGATAATTGACAAAAACTGTAATTCACACTTTTTAACAGCAAATGAGAAGAATTTTTAAGAACACATAAAAGCCCAGTATTCAATATATTATATGAACTGGAGTAATATCTCTCGAGTATCTACAAGTTCTCTGTGAAAAAGGCCTACTTCTTTCATAACTATAGTATTTATCTCTTAATATTTTATTTTACATTTCTACTTTTGTTTAGGTACTTCAGTTAAAATTTTTACTGCACAACTAAAGGAGACATCGTCGTTGATTTTATGAAAAGTCCTATGTGACAGTACACAACAATTCTTCAGGACGAAGAAAAAATTAATTCAAAATCAATGAGCGTACATACTTACTTACAAATGGATTTTAAGGAATCCGCAGGTTCAATGCAGCTTCTAACATAAGCCCGACATTGGTCCCTATCCTATGCATGATTAATCCAGTCTCTATCATATCCCACCTCCCTCAAATCCATTGCAATATTATCCTCCCATCTACATGTCGGCCTCCCCAAAGATCTTTTTCTCTCCGGTCTCCCAACTAACACTCTATATGCATTTCTGGATTCACCCATACGTGCTACATGCCCTTCCCATCTCAAACGTCTGGATTTAATGTTCCTAATTATGTCAGATGAATACAATGCGTGCATTTCTGCGTTGTGTAACTTTCTCCATTCTCGTGTAACTTCATCCCTTTTAGCCCCAAATATTTTCCTAAGAACCTTATTCTCAAACATCCTTAATCTCTGTTCCTCTCTCAAAGTGAGAGTCCAAGTTTCACAACCATACAGAACAACCGGTAATATAACTGTTTTATAAATTCTAACTTCCAGATTATTTGACAGCAGACTAGATGACAAAAGCTTCTCAACCGAATAATAAAAGACATTTCCCATATTTATTCTGCGTTTAATTTCCCCCGAGTGTTATTTATATTTGTTACTGCCGCTCCAATATATCTGAATTTTTTAACCTCTTCGAAGGAAAAATCTCCAATTGTTATGTTTCCATTTCTGGTCACGAGACAATAATATACTTTGCCTTTTCAGGATATGGGCGTACATAAGAATATGAAATAATTGTGAAGTCAGTGACTGAAATAAATACGTTTAATATCTATAGAAAACGTTTGTGAATATGAACATGAATGATATCTTCGAGGATCAGTGTAGGCCTATTGATATTTAATTAATTTTTTCTTCCTCTTGAAAACTAATTTTCTGTACTGTTATATAGGAGGTTTCATAAATCATCGACGACATGGTATGTATTAAATATGTCAACGTTTAACAAATCAAACACAAGAGTGGTGCCAGAAAAGTATTTACAATTTCACAAAACATTATTTAGCCCCACACTCTTGTAGGCACTCAGAAAAGAACAATAACATTAAAAAAGAACAGAATCATTAGGGATCAGGTTACCAAGACATCCCGCAGGACAAATACTAGTCGATTAAAACAAAATCGATTAAACTCACTAAAAGTTGATAATTGTAGATGTCCGCATAACGAACACATACATAAGCAATTAACTTCATCATCTAAGAAGAGTAGTATAGATATAATTTCAAACAAGCTTGTAATGATATGCCGACAGGGAAAAGAAGAATAGTCGACCCAGAAACCGACGGGAAGGTAAGTTCTTTGAAATACCTGATGACTTTCAAAGTTATTTTAGACGTGAACTGTCTACTATACCTTCAAGGTGATAGTATTTGTAAAGTTTTTGACATTAAGGATTTTCTGGCAACTCTGATGTCACTCGTGGAACCATGGAAACAAACGTGCAAGATGATTTTTTCGTGTCTCATGGTTTTTCACTCCATTCGTTATTTATAATAATAATAATAATAATAATAATAATAATAATAATAATAATAATAATAACCATTTATTTTAGCTGGCAGAGTTAAGGCCGTAATGCCTTATCTTCCACTGAACCAGCAAAAAGTATACCGTACATAGGTATGAACTTACAAAGAATTCAACAATTTGATTTAGATAGGCCTAAAAGCTACATGTATACAAGAGTTATTTACGAATTAAACAACAAAATACTATGAACTATTAATTAAACAATGAAATACAAACTATGTAGCAGAATTAAGCTAAAATACACAGAATGTTAATATATTTCAAATAATGTTAGACAATAGAAAGAGATTATGAGATAATTATGAAAATACAGCACTATCAGGATGCATGTCTAAAGGAAGGAGTAACAATGTAGACAGTGATAGTTTAAGTCAGTATTATTGAGTGAAATGCTAATAAGGTTACCTTTTAAGCTGTTTTTATGTGTCTGCACTTTTACCACACGGTCCGGCTCCCTCTATTATCTAATTATTTGATAGTGTGTACTCATCCTGCCTGTGGTAGTTCTATTTAATCCTTAAATTCGTCCCTATCTAACCTAAAAATTACACACAAAGCATAAAGGTGTTTCACGCAATGAAAGAAATTTTATAATTCCACTACCATTGTTTGTATTAGACTGCTTGAAATAAAATGACCAATTGGAAGGTCAAGTTAGTATTGGCGAGAAAACTTTTTGTTAAGAGAAATTAAGGGTTTATAAAGACGAGGGAGTAATTTTCTCAGAATCTCACGATAAACCAATGATGCACATAAAATTCAAATTAGGCCACTTTCGTAATATAAAAATATTAGATATTATTAGCATATTCGTAAGTCCATTTTACATACAATTGTGAAAATTACATTATATATTTATACCATAGTCTACATATTGCATATAAAGCCAAGTTTCCTAAATTTGACATTATAAAGAAAGTTAGTTTCCTGAATTGCGCAACTAAAGACGAAGTTCATTTTATTTTAGTTTATAGTAAATTATTAATTAATTTATGTGTCCCCTGATTAACAGCTGAAGAAACACTATGTATTAACAGTAATATAATAACTCATAGCATGAGTAGGGAACTCAATTATTACGAAAAGCATAAAATAACTAATAGAAAAATATATTCTACATTCGTGATAAACTGACTAAGTTTTTAACTTTTATACACATAGGTCTATAGACAAAAGCACACACACACAAACACAAACAAGTACACACAAGCAAATCTGAGTGTGTATTGCCAGTTTATTACGATCACACAACGAATAGCCCTCAAAAAGACCAAAGCTTCACTCTTAGAATATTCACTGCGCTTGGACACCCAGTTCTTTTCTTCCTTTTGAATCTCTCTGCCACATATACCCATAAAAAAATCTTTCGTATAAGCTCATAAAAATCAGAAGCATAAAAAATCATTTTTGGAGTTATTTACGTCACGGTATAAAAAAACCGTTCCTCATTGGTCGCCTGCGAGATTAAACTTACGGACCGATGCTCATTTGTCTGTTGTTCCACAGCGCCCTACAGCGGAGGTGTCAGCCTGTGGAACTACTGTCTCAGCTTCTGCTGGACACTTCATTCCGGCCCAGCCAATCCTTGCATAAATAAATCCCCATTATAAGCAAAACTTTCCCACATTATTTTAGCGAGAAAGGGTGAGAGAGATAGAACGGGGGTAATGCCATGTTTGAAATCAGAACAGTAATGCACATAATAAACGACAAACATGAAGTCATTAAAAACACCAATTCAAGATTCTCTTTATTAAATTATCAAAATAGAAAAATCTCACTACAAGTAGATATTTATTAGTCTTTTTAGTATAATAATGATAATTTATTACTTTTTGAAACTATGAAATAAACGTAATATAGGATAAGAGGGGTGAAAAGGACCACTAAATGGAAAATTGTCTGCAATGCGAACCAGTTAAGTTACTCGTTTCAACTATACTCTAGTTACGTAGCCTGTTTCTTCCTCTATTTCCCATATTAAATTTAAATTCGTTGCTTTCAAATATTAAATGCTGATTTGAACCAAGTCGACATACTGTATGGTCATAGTCTAGTATATACAGTCACGAAGCTCGAGTTGTGAGGGTGCTAGGAACAATTGACTGTGCCAGTACTATTTCACATTGTAATGAGGCGATCGTAGCGATCCTAGTGGTTAGCAACTATCTATGTATGCATATTTACTACGCATTGAGCTTCGTGACTGTATACACTAGACTGTGGTATGGTCCTATTCCACCGACGTCGTGCGGGTGATTAGGTCCACATAGATGGATGAAAGGGACCACTTCGAAGAATGTGGAATTATGACAAAACACATTCTATGTATACCTATCAGACATAGGCTATTTATTATTTTTTATAACTTGTTTAATAAATTTTACAATAATTAACATTACAAACACTACTACTACTACTACTACCAGGTGTGACATGTAGAAGAAGAAAAGCAATTGACGCGTAAATAATAGATATTAAATTCTACAGAATTTAAGATATTACAAAATCCCGAAATAAATTACATTTTGGACAGTGTCCATTGCCTGAGCTATATTATAAATATATGACGTTTCGAGACCGAGATCTGCTCTCGTCTTTAGCTCTTTTTGTGATCCTGGCACTTTTTAGTTCCACCCCCCTCCCCAAGAGGTTAGCGGAGGCAGGGATTTAAGCCTGAAACTCTATAATACCAATCCAGTACGTTAACCACTAGACCACCGAATATTTAGCGGACTGGACTAATGTTCAACCACCTCAAAATAAAAATAACAAAAACTATCAGTATCATGAAAAACACCTGAATAGAAGAGTAGACCCAACTTCCGAAACGTCGTGTATTTGTAATATATCAAACAGTGGACAATATCCGAAAAAAGCGAGCCATTAATCATATACCACTATCACAGAACTGTTGACTTTTAGAGATTCATTCGTAATTTATACTTAATTATATTATTCCCCTCACCACCCAAACAAGAATCTATGTATCAGTTTTACTTATTATCTCACGCAGAAAAAGTTTCTAACCAGTATTCACATTATACAACAATAAGAATACTGTGGAGTATTCAAAAAACAGCTGTATTTATCTCATCAAACGCCTTCCTCCTGCAAACAATAATTTGTTTCACAAGGAAAGAAAGACTATTTCCGCGCGATTCCAGTTGTATCAGCTTCTAAGGGTGCTATTCATAGACATTTCGCAGCACGCGCTACGAGCGTACTAAGCTAGCTCCGGCTATCGACTGGTTACTTGTACAGAATTCAAATCATATCCTATCGCTAACACTGGTTTATGAATACGAAAAACGCTGATCATCCACCGGAAACCCGCGCTAAAAATGTCTGTGAATACGGCCCTAAGAGATTATAAAGTAACCTACGTGATGGAGCACCTTACAAAACAGTATCGATGGCTCTGATATTAAATATTTTCTAAAATTGGCCCGATTCGCCCGCTGGGCCTATTCGCCCCCTCTTATCCTATGTAATTTTGTCTTCTTCCTTTCAGGGAAATCAGGCCAAGTAGCCTGTTCTGCTCTCATGCCACGCATTTTTTTTCCAAAATTCTTATTCTACTTGTTTGGTAACTTAGAATTTGTGTCTGTAATCTTGAATTTTCCATTGTATTAACACATTCAACTCATATTCCTAATTTTGAAGGTGTTCTAACATGGGAATATTTTTCAATTTGTTTAATATCTCTACACTTTCTATCCTATAACGTATATCCTGCAGTTTTCCTAGTGAAGCACATTTCTGCAGCTTGAATTCTTTCTAAATGTTGCTGTTTGCTGAGGCCATGTTTCACCTGCAAGTATAGAGTTTGGTTTGGCTAATAAACTGTAGAATCTTCTTATAAATTCGAAGGTAAACCACTCTTTTAAATATTTATCTTATGAAGGTAAAAAAAAAACCTATAAATTGTACAGTGTTGTTTAGTCAACTGTCGGAAGACAGGTTTGAACCTCATAAGTAACACCAATAAGGCATGAGTCATGGGGTAGGGTGGCCAGTTCCTTTTCCCATCCAATGTAGACATCGCCGATTTAGCTACATATTCCAGTAATCATAATTCAGATGCATACAAACAATTGTTCTTCCTCTGACACATATCGTGAAGTGAGATTACTGCCTGATATTAGATGTACGTATCAGCCAGAACATCAATCAGAGATAAACCATACAATATTTCATCTAAATGCTATTAGCCTGTTAATTATTAGTAAAATATTTAAATTATGAGACTGACAATGTTGGCATTTAGTTCCACGAAGAAAACCTAAAGCATAGGCTAGAATCTAGGTGAGAATTTATGATGTACAGACCCAGAAACAAAATTTGGACCATCTGAATTTTCATAGTTCCAGTTATAACATACTGCGCATGCTCGGTAAGCAGTCGCCCAAATTTTGTTTCTGGGTCTGTACAAAATTAGGTGGTACAGCTGGCGCTAGCGGTTTTGGCGTGTGCCCTAGATATATAGTGCCCAGTTTGTGACCATGTTGCTCGTGCAGCTAAGAATGGTACCACTTTCTATACACGTCACATCAGCCATTTGCCAAACACAGTTGTCAGACTCACTGTGGAAAATGTAAAACACTCGTACTTAACATTCCCATTACTTACTTCACACGCCAAAAACGGTGACGCGGACTGTACCTGATATCATATTCTCGGAATAATTAAAGATAGGACAGGAAAAAAGGTGCAGTAATGTAAAACTCCGAGAGTAGGACAGAAGAGAAAGGAAAAAGAAAACTGGACAGGATCAAAAAGGAGCGGAAAGGAAAATAGCAGAAAATACTATACGGGACACAAAAAAGTGTGAAAGTAAAAGGACAGGACAAGGCAAAATACTAGATAATGGGAAATGAGAATAGGACGCTACAGAAAAAAAAGTTAAGGATGGATATGATACTAACGGCCAGTTTGTCCAAGTAATGTTTAATTTTGCTTAACGAGTGTTAAATTAACAGTTAACGCTTTGTTAATGTATTTTCCATTTGTTCAACATAATTTTATTTAAGATAACCAACACTCAACTATAACGTCTGTTAGCACTATTTTAACTACTCGACATCAGTTGGTAATGATTCTACACATGTAAGACAATTTTCGATTGGCTAAAATTAATCTTTAAATTCTATATTATACACTGAGTCATGAAACTTGCATAAAATGACAACCTTTTATAGTAGGCCACGCTCCATAAACAAAAGGTTGACAAATGAAAGTTATAGGTGACATGCTGAATAATAATTGCTGTTATGGATACCAAATACGAAAGAAATAAACAAACACTGATGGATTTAAACAGTCCAAAGTATTTTTTAAATGTTATATTACTAGTCATATGCTAGCATTCCCTACAGAGAGACACAAAATATTAATTTCGCAACTTCTGTTCGAACAGCTGTGGAGACATCGGCCATGTTTAACTAACTGTTAAACGAGTTAACTGCCCGAAATCCTACATTTAAAATTAACAAACTGTTAACAATCTGTTAAACCGAACTGGTGTTGAAAACATGCAATTTTATTAATTACCAAACTGTTTATAGTTTAACAGTCGTTAAATTTTCAAACAATACTTGGAAAAACCGTCCATAAGTCTTAATGAGATAACAGGTACACTTGTTATAAAAATTTATTATAAAATGAACAGTATAAAAGTACAAAAATAATAACAATAATAAATAACATAATATATAAATAATATTCATTTTATATTTTAAATGTGTTTCGTCAAAGCAGTGTTTCTGCGATCTGCAGCTATTTGTAAAGGTCTACTGTAGATACAACATAGGCCTATGTAATACGGACCAAAAAAAAAAAAAAGGCAATGTCAGATTATGTCGCTCCGTTAGAGACACGTTTAACTGTAAGGTATTTTACCCACTAAACTTGATCAACCTAGAACTGTTTTTGTTTTCGTTGTACTTTTAAAGGTATTTTCTTACACTTAACTACCCGATCAGAATTAAAACTCTCATATTTAGACAAAATGTAGTCGCTCAACAGACAACATAAGCTATTAATAACAATTTACTTTTATATAAAATATTTTGTCTTCATATCAAAAATGTGCAATACTTCAAACGAATGTAAAATGCATAACTGTTTAAATTATAAAATTAATAATGTGAAGAAGTGAAATCTTCAAAAGAAATATAATAGTTTAGAATTTATAGTTCTGAATTAACTACATAGGGCTGAATAAATATTTGCACGGAGTGTGGAGATACTATTCATTTTACGAAATTTTGGATACCAGAATAACCCTGAATATTGTCATAAGGCCGTAACATCAGACGCCGAGAGAATAGTTCTACCCCTACAGACTACCTAATGTAGTGTGAGGCAGCTAGTATTTAGGGAACCCAGACAATTATTCTTCGTCGCATATGGACTATAATGCAGGCAGTTGAAAGTGAAGTGCAGCTTGACCGCAACTGACACAATCAGGGACCAGACTGGGTTCTTGTTCTTGTCAGACAACGCTGCGAGCCGTTCTAGATTAAGCACTCAAGCAGGGTTTAAGCAATCTAAGCACTACGTCTGATTTCTACTGGTTCCTTTATTGAAAAATGAAGTTATTAAAGAGAAACGTCACTTCATAGATGTCAACTTTTTTGCCACGCATGTTCGCCGATTATTAGCGAGAAAACTAACCAACATCAAATGCTTAACTACTCTCAAAAGGATTTTCATTGCATCAACATTCCTAATTCTTCACAACAATAGTCAAATTTTAAGATTGGATTTCGGCCCAACAATTAAGGTGAGTATCGTCAAATCTTGAAGTAGGCCATCTTGAATATAGACCTACTGGATTAAAATAAATCGTGAGTGTCTTAACCTAATATAGAGCCTCCTCATCCTTTCCTGTTTCAGACCTCTTAACCTGTTACGATTTCAATCAGCCTTCCATCCAGTCGTCCCAAACTTCTCCCTCTTTAAGAGGGTAATACGATAGAGGTTGGTAATATTGTGATACTAATAATATTATGATAGTACTTTTTGAGAATTATTTTACAATTTTACCGTGCGAGAGAAGGACCGGTTTTGTGCAGAAACGTGTCCACGAACATTCCCTTAATACGATGACGCAGAAAACCGACCTTCCTCTCGCTCAATACAATTGTATAAAATTCCCAAAAAGAACTAACATAATATTATTAGTATCACAATATTACCAATCTTTACCCTATAGAAGCTTTTTGGGGAATCCGTCATTATTTACCCCTCTCTATGTGCTATATCAATTTTAATCTGTAGTCCTGAAATAATTCGAAAATTTGCCGTGTATATAATTTTATTCCTCTATAGTATACCTAAATTCCTCTCAAGATTTAAAAAATGAATACGCGGCAGTTTTCCTCATACATCTCATCCTAGATCATAGGGGAGAGTCGGATAGTATCGGACATCGGGTAATATCGGACAGTGCGTTTCTTTCATCTACCACCATATGGTAGTACCTGAATGACATGGTTACGTTTCTCTATGCGACATCACAGAAACGTAATCATGTCAATCAGGTACTATCATCGTGTGGTAGATGAAAGACACTCACTGTCCGATATTACCCGATGTCCGATACTACCCGACTCTCCCCTATATGTAACAGACAAGCCATCGCTATGTTAAAATCGGCAGCACTTTGAAGAGAACAACCGCCAGGATCGCCACCCATCCGCCGTAAACGAACACGAGATGGCAGTACAGACGCTAATGCAATTCAAATGAGAATTATGACGTGACTCCTTATGTAACAACTAGATGGCAGCGTAGTAAACCTGACAAAGGTTATTAACTTCAAAGCCTATAAGGCCGACCTATCTAGGGTATATATGATTTAGGATCTCATCTGCGCTGTTATGAGTCGTTGCTCATCCGATTTATTTACAGTCCAAATCTAACTTACATGTACTAGTAATGGTATCGTCAAGTTTTATAAATTTTGAAACGAATGTGCTTTTCCACTAAAGGTGTTTTAAAAACTGAATTTACGATTCTTATATTGTTTTTTAATTTTGATATTTTCACAAGCATATGTTTTTCAACGTGCAAAACTTTACAACGTAAGTTACATAATTAAGAGAATTAACTTATTGAAGAATTGATCTGACATACATTTTAATTCTGATATGGTAGGCCTATTTAATGGTCTTAATAGAAAGACATAACTTTGGTTGTATTTATATGTAGATACCCCCAATTACATTATTTTTCTATTTGTTCTAACGTGTATGTAACACTCTACAGTTTGTTTCCTGTTTGGCAACAAGAATTTATACTACATCTGTAAATCTTTCTCGATTTATACTACTTTAGCCAATCACGGCACACACAAACTTTCTACTACTCTCGATTTTTTAACATTAACTTTATCTTCCACACTTAAAACTTTTCTGAATGTCTGGATTACAATACGGCACACAACTTGGCCTGCTATTTTTTTAAAGGGACGTTGCCTCGACAGAAGAAAGAATTTAACCTATCCCGTACTCCTCCCTATTTTTTTAATAGAATTCTAGTTCTTGGCCCGTAAAATGCTTTTATCAGAATAAATGGAAACAGTATTTGTCACTAACAACATTACCGGCTTGCTACGAACTCCTCTTAACCATAGTCTCTGTTTTATGTACGTAGAGCAAGAATTCTTCGAGAATTTGCAGTTTTGGTAAATGTCGCTATAAACAAGTTCCTTACTAAAAATTCTTTGTTATTAAAACAATAAATCATATTTATTTGATACAACTACAAACCGTAGATTTTAATTATTGTCGCTGTAGCCGAGGTGTCACACTAACCAAGTTCAACTGTACAGGGTCTTTCATAAGTAACGAGTCTATCGAAAAATTAACCATTTTGGATAATTTTTTGAAATGATGTTCATCCTCACGAGAAAGAACCCTTCCCGGTGCCGTACAGTCGATTTGGAAACAAACATCCCCCTCCCCTCGCCGCCAGAGCTATTATACGAAAGAATAGTGTTTTAAAGCTTTATTAAAACACAAATGTAAAAACAGTTTCAATTGTTAACAAATTATGGTGTACAATTTTCAAAATGTCCTCCGTTCTGCTGATTGCACAAATGTAAGCGACGTATCAACTCTTCATGGACTCTGGTGAGCATGTCAGGCGTAACCATTTGTATCGTGTGTTCAATTCGTTCCATTAACTCAGGAATAGTGCGTGACTTAGTCGCATAGACATGATTCTTGATAAATCCCCAGAAAAAGAAGTCCAGGGGAGTCAATCAGATGACCGCGGAAATCAAAGGATTGGGCCTATGCGACCGATCCACCTGCCTGGAAATTCTATGGAATAAATGCTTAATTTGGACGACAGTTTCCAAGTTAAAAAAGGCAGCAATAACGTTAAGCGGCTGCGTGGCATTTTATTTTTTCAATCTATCACAACAAAGTGTATAGGCATGGCCGTGTGCCATTATCCTTGGCGTATAGAAGGCCATGCTCCAGGTCATTTTTAGTTGGCATAAAATCCACATTACACATGGATAAGTAGCTTCCTCTGGCGGCGGGGAGAGGGAGGGTTTGTTTCCAAATAGACTGTACAGCACCGGAAAGGGTTCTTTGTCGTGAGAATGAACATCATTTCAAAAAATTATCCAAAACAGTTGATTTTTCGGTAGACTCGTTACTTATGAAAGACTGTATTTCGAAAGCAACATGGACAGGCAATAGTTTTTATGCCATGAAATGTTTATTATAGATATCTCAGAGTTAAAAATAAATATATTCTTACGAAAAGTTAGACAGGTAATAACAAACACAACTTTTGACTTTAATAAAATTGAATTAAATTCTTTTCAGTGTAACTTTTATTTCTTCTGTGATCTAGGGCACATGAAAGCAGAGTAAAATTTCCGAACACGTCAAAATTAAGAATTACAGTAACGAGTTCGTACAGACTTCGTTCCTGAAAAGTAGGAGGCTCGCCGCACAAAGAGCATTTAAAATATTCCAGCGACGTGCGTTGAGATCGAACACTGTATCCCCCTCACAGTAGGGAGAGTTGAAACCCTTGCTTCACTTTGATCTCCGAGACTTAATCCGTAAATACTTTTGTGTACCCTGCACAGCCGGGGATTACCAACCCCTCACGTCACTACTAGAACGTATTTATAAATTTCCAGTAAAAGTACATACGTGCAAAAGACACAGGTATCATCACTATCACAATACAAACTCCACAACCCTCATTATCCAAGTCCTGTAACACCCACCCACACCCAAATAGTACCATCTTCATCCAAGTCCCTTTATGTTCAGTCTTATACATGCTGTACTATTCTCATCAACATCCCGATGCAAGCCCTACCACCCTCATGAACATCCTCATTCAAGACTAACGTAACCTCCCATTCAAATCGCACCACCTCGTACATATTTTACTATCCTCATCAAACCCAATTACTCTCGTCTATCCACATCTCCATCAAAGTCGTTCAACTAACCTCATCCATCTATGCCCTCATTATCATTCAAGCCTACCACTCCATTCATGTTTCATATTCATTGAAGCTCCAACACCGTCATCCATATCGCAATACACATAGGCCTACTGATGCTCATCCTAAACCTATCTAATCCATTACAATGCAACTATCTTGGTCATGATCTTAATCCTAATGCTAGCATGAGTACTTCATGCTATCTTCATGCTACTGGGTATTACTTAATAATATAATTGTCATTAGCACCAGTAGTTTTAAAAATCTCAAGATTTCGAAATATCTACAGAATCGTATATGATAAAAAATGACACAACATTCTTCTTTCATTGTTCTGAAAGAGAACTGTGTCGCACAGTGTAAAATAAGTGATGACCCTGTTTCCTTCAGTAAAGAATGGAGCATGTGAGCGTACATCAGAAACACTGCAATGACGAATTTGTACAACCTTCACCACCCAAACCTTTTAACAATGGAAGTGGCAATATGGTTACTCTATACCAGTGTTTCTCAACCTTTTTTTATGATGAGGTCCCCATTTTCCTCAATTACTTTAGTTCGGTCCCCTAGCTAAGGTGTAGAGTAAAATGTAGAACATAGTAATATGAAATAATTTGGTATCTAGTAATATGAAATAATTTGGCATCAATTTCAGATGAAAATAATTTGTGTTTTTACTCGTATTTAACGAAAAATAGTCGTATTTCTAATTTTCATGGAACAATTTTAACATTTTTATTCATATTATTAAATAATTATTAATTTATATTATTATTACTATTATCATTATTATTATTTTAACAACCCCCCTTAACTGATAGTGGGCCGCGGCACCTTAGTTGAGAATCACTGGCCTAGATATCTCCATTTTTTCTAGAACCATAAGCTATCACAATCACCAGGATTGGTACCTTTACCCTTTTGTCAAGTTTACTTGCCCAAGGGACTTCTAGAACCATAAGCTATCACAATTAGCAGGACTGGTACCTTTACCCTTTCGTCAAGTTCACTTGAACAAGGTAAGGAATTTATAGACAAACCATAATTTAAAAAAAAATAGGAGAATGGAGACTTGAACATTTTGTTCGAGAAACAATATTTAGCAGTTGTATTAATTCATATTGAAATGCAAGTAATTTATACGAGACTTAACATTATGAGTAGAGCTCGGAATTTTAGGTGCTAAAAGTTAATATTGTTCCTCGCTATAGTTTATAAATATAGAAGCCACGCCCCTACTTCTTTGAGATGTCATTCAGTATTTTCCCTTCGGTACCGTTAAAGGTATCTAATCCTCTTAATCACCACTTACAAATTAGCGCACGGTTTACAAGATCCATTGCTCAGTCCTTCTGACTCTTGTCTATTATTACATATCGGACTCTTGTGAACAAAGCTTAAAACCCTCCTCACGGGCACCATTTCTCTTCATCTACACTCATTGTCATTCTTAAGTTTTAGCACCTAAAATTCCGGGCTCTAAATAAGATTTGTGGTACAGTTAAAAATTTTACAAAATAAATTGCCGACTATTTAAATAACTGAATGAATTTATGGATATTTAGGTAATATATTATTACACACAAATTAACTTACTAGTGCTAGATAGTAGATATTTCAAAGGCCCCCATTTTTGTGTGTATAAAAATGAAGAAAAGTAAGATTTTTGCAATTACATTATATATGTACAGTAAAACCACAGTAAACCGAACTTCTATCAACCGAAGCGTGCAAGTCGTGTATCTGAATTTCTATAATGAAATTTCGAATTTATACCATGTACTATATGTATCAAATACAATATATACGCATGATGTACGGTACACTCATATTTATTTTTAATTTCAATACTTTATGTGAAAAATATTTGGGCAAAGTAGAAACAATTTCGAAGAAAAGTACAGTAGTCACTAAGCAGGTCAGAGGAAAGTGTGCGAGGGCAACATAACATCCTATTGTTTAAGAGACCCAGTTACATCCATCCCTAGCACTAAACAGGTGGGCCATTGCTGCCAGAAAAAGATGTGAACAAATCAGCCAAAAGAAAATGTCGAACTTTTTCTTAAAGAAATAGTCAAAGATAAGAGTATATGTTTACATTTGGTAATACTGTACCTACTCTACGCATTATATCAGTCCTTAAAAAAAAACGAGATGCTTTCATGTACACAACTTACGAGTCAGTTTCTAAACTTGTAACTATAAAAAAGGGTGTACATATTTTATTATAAGAAACTTTGCTTATCCGAAAAGATGTCAGCTCCCTTTATTTCGGTTAAAAGAGGTTTCACTGTACCAGTATGCTTTACAACCTTGACATTATCAACGTCTTATACTCAATATTTTCTATTTCAATATAAATGGCTCTGTAAATTTGTTATATTTATAAATCTAGGTATATTAAAGATATCACAATTTTTCTTAGTTCTTTTTTATAAGTAATTTAAATGTTAAAGTCCTATGTGCTAATTGAAGTTCCTCCTTGCTTCTGGCTGGATGCATCACCCTCTACGTCTTCACTTCGTGAACGAAATCTTCCTCTTCCTGTTCTCTTAGCACCGAACTCCCTCTCATCGTAAAGATCATCTTCTTTGTCTTCCTCTGCATAATCCAAATCCTCCACCGGCTCCTCCACATTCTTGTCCAAGGTTCTAATCTCGATGGGACCCATATCCTGTCCTAATAGTGGCAAGTTATACATAAATTTCCAGCCTGGTAATTGACCTGCGGACTCTGGCAACTTCAAGTCATATGGGTCCAACAAAGGTGATTCGGTCAACTTTCCATCAACATCTGTAGAATCCCTTATCCCAGGTTTTAAGACATGATGTACGTTTCCAAGTCCTTGGTTTGAGATTTTACTGGTCTTTATTTCCGGAGAGGAGCTTGACTGGTCTACATTTATCGCTGGCAGTTGATCAGGATCCTTCGAGCCTATAGAACCAAGTTCAATTCTTGAGTCAGATGGAAGCCACTTCCAAGGTCCAGTTGTCTTTTCTCCATTTTGGGTTGGAATCCTGGGAGGATGTAATCTGGATATCTCCACAGGATAAAGATCTTCAGACTGCTGCCACATAACTGACTGGAGTTCGTTCCTTTGACGGTCTAAGATGTCGCGTTCATAATCTAACTGCGCTCCAAGGTCACGGATACCGGGACCAGAATCCATGATCTTTGAGTAGGTGTACAGTCTGTTCAAATCCTGGTTTCGCCTAGTGCTGGTGCGCCCTTGGCCCTGTTCATACTCCTGCAACATCAAATCCAGCAGTCGAGCCGACCTGCGGCGTGCCAACAGCTGGGATTGAAGTACGTCCCTCTCCAGGTTGAGTTTCAGACGTTCAGAGTTGATTTTAAGCGTCTCTGAGAGTGCCCGTCTCATTTCTGCACGCATCATGCGTCCAGACGCACGCAAAGTGTTGCGTTCTGCCGTAAATTTCTGCTCCTGTTCGTCCAACATTCCCGCCATGGTTCGGAGGACGTTCAGATTTAGTCTAGCCAACTCCCGCTGAAGTAAATTTCCTGCAATTTCCGGATCTATTTCCACTTCCTGCCTTAGATCATTAGTTTCAAAAGAATCATTCGCCATTTTTTCTGTCGTAGATGGTCTTCTGTTTCTGTGGTTCATGGAGTTATTTGTTTCAAATTCGCTTTTGGTTAGCACTACTGGTGGTACTGTCGCTTGTTTCTCTGTCACCGTCGACGGTCTT
The DNA here is from genome assembly GCF_040183065.1 of Periplaneta americana. Taxonomy (NCBI): domain Eukaryota; kingdom Metazoa; phylum Arthropoda; class Insecta; order Blattodea; family Blattidae; genus Periplaneta; species Periplaneta americana. Next base: position 56,787,165 of record NC_091133.1, read on the forward strand.
TTGTTTCTGTGATTCGGTCTGTTATCTACAGACGTCCTGACAGAAGTTGGTACAGGGTGTGTTGTAGTGGTTCTGGATTTGTTTCTTGAGGATTTTCTAACGTCCCGACTTCTGCTTATGGATTCTGGTAAATCTTCAGCTTTTAGTGTTTTTATCTGTACCATCCGAACCTCCTCCGTTGTGCCAACTGTCGACGGTGTAGCAGTGCTAACAACCTGACTATCTACGGACATTATCTCATCCAGGTAATCGTCGGAAAATTCAGGTAGAGATAAAACTTGCCAATCCTCTTTGTCTTGTTCACAGTCCAGTACAGGTGGTAAATACTCCCCATTTAAGTTAGTCTTCAAATTAGAAGGGGTCGTAATTATTGTTATAAAATTACTGTCACTATTTTGAGTTGAAATTTTTTCTGTACTTCCATCTGAATATACATTATGTCTTGTTGAAGAAGATAATGTAGTTTCCGGTTGTGAAGACAATGTTTCAGGAAAATTTTCGTGTGGTGGCGAAGGGGATGAAAGTGCGGGAAATGACGTAGTTTTCAGTGTCGTCAGTAGTTCCGATGTGAGCTGAGGTAGGCTAGTACTTCTTGTATGACCTGTAAAAGAGAATACCCAGATTTCAGCAGATATTTCCAAATAACATAGAATATAAAATCCATAATAGACCAAAGAATAGAAGAAGAATTTTCACCATTCACCAACCTTTTCTTTACAGCAGAAGTCCCTTCATTTCATTAGTTACTTCTTGATAAAATCCCGCAGCCATTTGTGTGTTGCGATGGAAACTATGCAGACTACATATTATTCTGCCGCTAAAGCCTCATTTCCGGTATTAGACTGTTTTGTAAGCAGTCAAGGCAAAATTTCCCTTCACCTGAGTAAGTCTGATTTGCCACAAGAAACGCTTAAACAATCTACAAAAGATTTCGTAGTATTCCAAAGTAGGTAAAGAGATTCAAATATGGTCTTTTTCTATTTTTAAATAGGTTATTTTACGACGCTTTATCAACATATTAGGTTATTTAGCGTCTGAATGAGATTAAGATGATAATGCCGGTGAAATGAATTCGGGGTCTAGCTCCGGAAGTTACTCAGCATTTGCTCATATTGGATTAAGGGAAAACCCTCAACCAAGTAACTTGCCCCGACCGGGAATCGAACCCGGGCCACCTGGTTTCGCGGCCAGACGCGCTAACCGTTACTCCACAGGTATGGACTAATATGGTCTTCATGATCATGTTGAAACATAATACAGGTAAGTGAAGAGTCACGTCTCAAGGCATGAGGATGAGGGAACGGGACTATTACAATTTATATAGAAATACCATCTGCCTTGCTAGTAACAGAAATGATTTAGAGAAGAAAATGGAATAATACTGCTAACACATCATGGAATGTTATTTTGTATCTATACATTTTCACTTGTCTGTATTTACAGTTGCATTTAATTAGTTTTCATGAAATTGAGGAATATATGAACACGGTCAAGGTTAATAGAAAGGTCTGAAGGTGTAATATTTTAAAAGAATTGAGTACAACCTAAGACAGAATTCTTAGATAAGGCAAGACTCTGCTAACCACATGCAACCGATAAGAAAACCCATGAATATATTTTCAGTACATTTGGAAAAGAATTAGGTCGCTCCCCCCCAAAATCGCTTATGGTCGAAATGTCTGTGAGACAATCATTAATTCATAGCACATTAACTGAAATCATGTACAGATATGGAAATAAAATTTGAAGCTCTTTTATTGTGTAAGTTTCGCTTACAACACACTACGCATATGCAGTAAACAAAGCCCCTGTAGTCTATATAGGCTATGCTGCTTGAGGACAGTCGTGCGAAATTGTTGCCTACATACAGGTGCACTCCCAACAAGACTCGCTGTAAATTTTAATTCTGTATCTGTACATGTCTGCCTCTTATGTTCCTAAGCATTTATTTCGTTTATTATGTAATCATTAAGGCATAACATTTTAATCATTTTTTTTTAATTTACCACTTCCAATTGTATTATCATACGGATATATCGATCTGTTACACCGTGGGCTCACTCCAGGAATCACTAACATGTCTGCTATTGTCGAAATCCGCCAAAGATTTAACATAGTAGAAGATTATCTACTAAAAATGTCCAGCACTCATTTTTATATACCCTACATCCCCGATGTTAAGTATAAATACATATTTTCATTCTTGTGTTTTTTTTATTGTCAACAACTTGAATTGTGAATTAAAACAATTTTCTTTCTTAATTTTCCATCGACGTCCGTCTCGCTCTATTCTCCATATGTGTGAAAGTGAGACAAATGGCCTTCAGGCTAGGCTAAAATGAGTCCTAAGAGCCCTTGCAAGGACGCGATTATCATCGTGTATCTTTTAATTGATAATTCCACATCTCTCTCCTTTCTTTCATTGATTAATTGAGGTTTTTATCCGTTTAGCATATAACTAGACTTTTGTCCCACCCGTCTCAACCTGTTCACCCACCAAAAGATGCACCAAATGTCACTGCCGTTACTCCGGAGAACCTCGAGAAGGTCATGGCACTCGCAGATGTTCTAGAGACAACTTTTCATCCGGAAAATAAAAATCTGAATTTTCCCTATGTTAGAGTTGTTGAAGAGTCTGGAGACCTCAACGGGAGCCGGAAATTGGGGTACGAACAACGAACGTTCACAAGGTCACCGAATTCATTCGACGTCTCAACTCTCGAAAGGCTTCAAATGCAGACGGATCCAGGTCATAGTACTGCAACATCTTCCTATGTCAGCTATGAAGCGCATAGCAGAGGTCAATAATAATATTTTGGCATCCAGTCGCTATCCTTCTCCCTGGAAAGACACCCAAATAGTCCTCTTTTCAAACACCACAAAGGATAAGACTAATCAACGAACTACAGGCCATTATCCTCAGCTGTCTCAGCAAACTATCGGAGTGGATCATAAGTAGGCGTCTCATTGAAGTAGTGTTACCGCAGGTTAAGAATGGAACAATTCGAATTCCACTTTGGCACTTCCATTAAACTCCAAGTTCTCCGCATGATAGAGGATATCACATGGGGATTAAGTACAAAGCGGCTTTCAACTACAGTTTACCTGGAGATAAGTTTTGGCATGAGGGGCTCCTGATTACGTTAATGGACATGGAGGTTTCAGATGGAATAGTGCCCGCGATTTTTCTCTCCGTCATGTGGTAGCTACTAGGTGAAATCCATTTTCGGCTTTCACCTTTAAAATTCTCTATTTTTCCGTCAAATGAAACGGTGAAGCCTTTGAGTGAGACAATTTGCCAAGAAGCTTGGAGTTCACATAAACAAATTGTTTTCAGCTCCGAAGTACCCTCGCAAGGTGTTTTCGTGTAACAACTTTTAAATTTTGGAGAACGTATTATTTGTCTTTCTTGTGCTAAATTTTATATTACCTCGTTAACATGTTTCAGCCTGCTATCGGCAATCTTCAGAACTGATTGTTGCTGGTCTTGGCGCCTTTTGTTTATGTTTCCTATGGGGGTGTGTTTGTGTAGTGTAATGTGGAGTCAAAGAGTTTGTGTGTTCTGAAATTGAGTTGTATGTTGAGAATTTCATTTGGACGTGTTTTTGTGTGTCTGTATATTTGGTATTGTTCTAGTGTGTTTAGTTTCTGGATTTTTGGTTGGATGTTAACCAGCTCTGAAGATGGCCGATAACAGGCTGAAACATGTTAACGAGGTAATATAAAATTTAACACACCAAAGACAAATAATACGCTTTCCGAAGTGATATAGTGTCAAAAGTTGTGTAATCAAGACGCATTTTAAATTTTCTTTCAATTTACTCCTCCCATTCATACGGTCCATCTCGCTACGTTGTCTAATTACAGGATAGGGTGTACTCATCCTGTCTGTGGTAGTGTTTATTCAACCATTAAAACCACTATTACTTAACCTAAAAATTATATATCAAGAACAAAGACGTTTCACGCTATTCAAGACCCTTCATAAATCCCCAGTCACTTTTTCTTTGTACTTTCTCTCGACGTGTCCGTCCATCTGTTCGACTTCGACTTTTCAACCAGTTTGTTCGTCAGTTCTGACTCTCTTTAGACGTGTTCGTTCGACTGTCATTTCTCTCAGCGTGTCCCTCAGTCCACTCGTCTGCCTTTTTTTAGCTTGTTCGCTCAGCTGTTTTTCCCTACACCCTTTCGTCTAACTTCAGCCTGCTTCTATCTACTTGTCTCTCTCCGATAAATACATTCTTTGTCACCAAAAATAAAAATTGTTCAGAGTGAATTTTCGAGATACTTTTGCTTAAACGCTTGCAATGTTTTAAAATACTTCACAATAAACACGTTATACAAGGGACATTAACTGTAAATTCCACGCTTTTGTTTGCACGAAGCTGGAAATTTCGAAGAATTCGAATTGCACCAACGGATTTTTATTTTACCACAGGGCATTTCAATTGAACTATGAAATTTATCCACTATTGGCAAATAGGTAATCGATTTGGATGCCATTCCCAGTGCGAATTCGTTTATCGGCTTCAAATACCTGTAGTCGAATATTTGAAGCTGAGGGCGCCATAATTAGCATCATTCTCCTGTGTACCGGTGAGTGTGCATGCACCCCATTACTCTCGTTTCAAAGCCAGCCAATGTTTCCTACAACCATTTAACGTATATTAACAGATTATGGTACAGTTTACGATACCGTAAACACATGCTGAAATAATTACACAGTTTATCTGTGCATTTCTTTACTTATCTAAATCACTATACGGAATGACATACACTGAAACAGTGTTCCATCGTCAACATAAGCCAGTGAAGTAAAACTTTAAATCTGCAGTGCCTGGTAAAAGTGACATAAGTCAGTTTCCACAAACTTTTTTTGATAATTTATTGACAACTTACGGAACATCTGCTCGCTTGTAAAAAAAAAGAGAGAGAGACATAAGTATTTCTCCCATTATAATAATGAATACAGAAAAAATCAAATCGACATAAACCAGTGTAAGTTGCCAATAAATTATCAAAAAAGGCTTCTGGAAACTGACTTATGTCACTTTTCCCAGGCATTGCAGAAATATCCAAGGTGTTAACGCGATGCAAGGATTGTGAGTATTTCACCCATTTATGCTACTCCATCGTGAGGGATGGCAAGTAATCTAACTACTGCATTCATTACCAAGAACTACTGTAAAGGACTGGACAAATAGCTCTCAGTGTAGCTGGATAGGTTTTGCTTTCTTTCTTTTCACTCATCATGAAGCCGAAACATAATTTCCAAATGCTGTAGGCCTATGTTTCTACATAACCACAAACATCTCTCATCACATTAACCAGTCAATGAGATTGTACCTATAGCCTATACAGGGTGTTTTGAAAAAAACATTCCAATATTTAGAGAGGAGGTAGTATGCATCAAACAAGAAATAAAAATTATACAAACATTGGCCAAAAATTAACATCTTCTGAGAACTGAGCAAATATCCACCATTATTAATAGCAGCATATCTTCCACTGTAAGCTCTTTGGCAAGAAACAAATGAGCAAACAGAATGGAGCCGTTTGTCACTGTGTATTACACAGCACGCCTTTGTTTGTATTTGTATCAAGAGAACGTTTAAGCAAACGACAATACATTATAGTTTGTAATCATACTATTGTGCGTAAACTGATTCCATAATACAGTAATCGTAATGGGACGTAATCGTCTACGTAGCACTCTTGATAGTAGTACTATACCACATACAATATTGAATGGGATTATTGTTAAATACAGTGAAACAGAAGTTTCATAAAATATATATTATATAGGAGAGAAGTTATTAATTTTGTCTAAATTCACCACTATAAAGGGGCAGTTCCTCTTATAGAAATACGAGTATAATCAGATTTCGTAGACGAGAAATATATGCTACCTCTAAGTTCTGTATAAAGTTTAATAAAAATCTGTTGGATAGGAGAGAAGTTATTAATTTTATATAAATATATCCGCTATAAAGGGGTAGTTTTTCTTGTGCAAACGTAATCAGAGTAAGAAATATGTGCCACCTGTAAAGCTGTACAAAGTTTTATAAAAACCTGTTGGAATGCAGAGAAGTTATTAATTTTGTTCAACTAATAGATATATGTTCTGATCAATTGTGAGTTTGTTAAGGTTAGATAGAATGTGACCAATGTATTTTTAACCTGATGTTAGATGACATGTGAATAATTTTGCAGGCCTAAACACTCACACAATGATTAAAAACTTCCTTATTCAATTTTTCTTTTCCGCTGTTAAGCCAAACGTGAAACAATTGCCGCCGAGTCACCGTATTCCCCACTACTAAAAAAAAATTAATTACTGATAAATGTGCAAGAACGCGCAAACTTTAAAACAAGGATTCAACACTCTAAGTGATGTATTAAATAGTGAAAGAATTGTTGTAACCGGATGTGACCTACTATACTAAAACTCACACTATACTTGGAGAACTTAAAAAAATATATATTTTTCAATTGTAATATTTTAACCGTACTGTAGGAAAAAAATACTTCGCAATATTGAAATTGAAATTACATTAGTAAGAACGTATATATCTGAGCAGACTACATGTCTCACAACACAATAAATCACTAACAATTGACACTTATTCACCCACATATAGGCATCCAACAAACAAAACTCAGTGCGCAGAAACCAGTGGGCGTGACTGTCTCGCGCAGATGACGTATGCTCCCTTTCCCAGCATGCTCCCCGTCTCCAATCATACCATCGACACTATGCGCATGCGCACGTATTATCTTCTAGTCCTGAACTGAACACGTGTTATTGCTACAGTCAGGGAGTCACATAGCGTTTTATAATAAATATTAATTTAATTTAATTTAAATATTTAAAATTTAAATATCAGGACAGTTCCAGTGAAGATAGATACCGATTGTGACTTAGAAAGAGACGAAGTTGACATCTTGTAATGTTATATTCACTTAATTGGTTATTGTTACAGCTGCTCTTTGAGTGCAGATGTCCGCAACCGTAGCCGTTATAGCTATACCAATAGCCGCTTATCAAAGAATCCGCCTACTGCAGGGGGGGTAAGAGAGGTATAGCACGCGCGGCGCGAGGAGTCAGAGCTGAGTTTTGCTTGCAGGATACCTATAGTAAGCCTCTCTGACTACGGCTGAACAGGAGCGAAATGTATTAGAAAGAACTCGTTCATACCCTTCTAAAAATAGTTGCTGCTGATAAAACAGTAAAAGCTATTTCTCACAGCATTCTTCAAATGTTAAAGAACATGAATTCATATTCATCTATGCTTAACTTAACGAGTCGAAATTTGATATTTGTCCATCTAGATTGGGAAAATCACACACTGTGCGGTGTAGTGGTTTTGTGCCGAAACTAGATTAAAGTGACTTCACATCAAATCCATGATTACTGATTAATGAATATTAAAAAAAAACAGTGCAACCAACATAAATAGACGACAGCTCCTCGAACTAGTGAACTCTGCTACTATCCACAGTTAACACGGTTAGAGAACAGATTTTCTCTTCATGAACTAAAGGACTCAAGGGTTAATGGGTCGACGACAAAGAGTGAAGATGCGACCTTCCTCCCTTCCTGTTGGTAACGTGGATATAACCTGGCAGGCGTACAACCGCACAGTCCCTGCCCGATAGGCTACCAGCACAGCACAATGCATCGTTAATTGACGTAGGCAGGTTTACCAACACTAAACTTGTACATGCTTTTTACCACCCTCAACGAACAGACTGTATTCATGTCGAAATCAATGTTGTTGTCAGGCCACGGGGAAACTAGAAGTGAGGGGGAGGAGAGAGAGAGAGAGAGAGAGAGAGAGAGAGACCGAATCAAGGGAAGAAGCGAAGATTACTACAGACGATAAGAATCCAAATTTTCTATCTTTCTTTGAACAAAAGAATACAAGTGCTTAAATTAATATGAAGTCAATTTATATTCTCATATGAAGCATAATACAGAGAGGCAATACTGAAGAAGTTTTATATTTAAACAGACCTACAGATGATAGAAAACATTAAGATATATGGATCATGTGGGGAGATTAAGAGGAAAGCAGAAAATAGAAAAGTATGAAAGCTTGGTTTGTTGAGTTATTCAACTACTCTATAACATTGTCACATACTGTAGAAATAAAAAATATTCTACTCCTAGCAATATTTTATCCCTCACAGTGTAAAACATTGTTTTGCAACTCCCACTCCATGTATTGAAAATATTTCTAGCCTGAGTACCTATACAGGGTGTTTCCGGCCTGGTGTTACAAACATTCAGGGATGATTGGGAAGGGCACATGTATCAATTTGAGATAAGGAATCCTAGTCCAGAGTCGAAAGTTATAAGCAAAAATAGTTGTGTGGAAATGGAATTGTAATTTGGCACCACGTGCCCTCCTTCCCTTAACCTTTGGAATATTCGTGGAAAGATGGTATGGGCCGGATGTCTCCTACGTGGGTAGTTCCCCCGATACAATCGGTGAGCTTGTATACTGTTCCGATTGGCTCATCCGTATTCGAAAATCATGTCTGCATATTCCACTCTCGTTTACTCCTCCATTTCACTAGGACTGATCGACTGGACACTGCAACTTGTACACATACACTGTCGTCTACAGACGTGCATATCAGGACCGACCATGTCCGTTACACATTACGCTATCTGTATTGCTTTAGTGTAGTTTCCTGTCCCCACCCCTCAGACAGCGCACTGAATGGAATACTGTCAGTAGACAACGTAAACAACGTCAGATGAATACAGTACACATAAATAAGGTGTACAGAGGAATAAAATTATTTCATTTCCACACAACTATTTTTGCTTATAACTTTCGACTCAGTCATTTCCGGACCAGGGTTCCTTATCTCAAATTGATACATGCGCTCTTCCCCATCATCCCTGAAAGTTTTTAACACTAGCCCGGAAACATCCTGTATAAAGCCACGAACAGAAATACTTTTTATATAAACTTATCAAATGTACCAAAGGAAACAGTGTATCACCTATTGAAAATAGAGTTTCAAAAACTTTCTATCTATGTACACTGGCTTTCACGACCATATAAAGAAAGTCAATCGATCAACTAATAGAGAAATTGATAAACTTTGACGTTCAATTACTAAATTTCAAGAGAAACATTTCTAAAGACTACCATTTTCCTCGAATTCTCCTTTTATCAATATGTTTCCCGTCATACGTTTACCTATAACTACATTTCAACAGCAACCTAACTACATTTTCACTACGTTCAGTGTAGTGCAATTGATTCCCAATCAATACGGAGACAAATGAAATGAACACGGCAAAATGAAGCTACAATATAGAGACGGGCGAAAGTAACCATTTATCCTCAAGTGATAAAGAAATAGGCCTATGTATGTAAAAGAAATGATACTGGGTAGAAGAGTTGTTGCTGGTAACTGTCATTCATGTCTTCATGGAACCGTGATATTAAAATGATATTACCAAGCAATGACCTTCAAATGATTCGTTCAGTGTCGTCTTTTCTTTCTATTTGCCAGGTCTCACATGTAAATGTAAATTCACGACGCGGTCCTTTGACAGAAAGGGAGATTACGTTAGCAGATACAGTTGCTTAGCAACGCACAAACTGGTCTGCAAGATCGACGAAGCTTTTGGATATGCATGACACGGCCCTCACTAACATTACAAGAGCGGAATGATAATTTGGAGGCCTTGCTAGCACGCAAGTTTCGAAGATCTGGAACCACCATGTTATTTACTCCTCAGTAACGAATCTTATGAAGCAACAAAGGCTTTCCTATTTCTATTGTCAACAACAGTAAGATTTAATTAAAAGTTCGAAAAGAAATGTCATTCAAATTTCATTACAATATTTTATTGCAAAAAGATTAGCGAGCGGTTAGCGATCTACAATGCCGAATACAAAGACAGTTTTGCATCAAAAAAGAAAAACAAAATCTCTATGTACTGAATTTCGTCAAAATCTCTAGTCAAAATTAGGGTCGTATTCACAGACTATACTTTGGACCAAAATTGACTTTTGGAAAGTACAAAGTCACCATTTTCCTATTCACAGTCGACACTGACGATAATAAACTTGAATCGTGACTTTACTTCGAAGTCGCTGAAAATCTAGACTTTGACTTTCATACGTGGACATAAGGAAAATGACTAATATTTGAAAAATTGTTGAATTTGCCGAGAATATTGAGGGCATCCAGGAGATTATTAAAGCTGCTCATGTTCCTTAGTGTATTATTAGATATAGATAATAAATTCAAATCGAGATACAGGCTTGATAAACAGACCGTATTAGTTATCCTCTGCGTGTTTCAACATTCATTAATGAATAATAAAAGAGAATTATCTGTTCTACCAACAATTCAACTTCTTATTTCATCGCAATTTTACGTTACAGATAAGGATTAATACTGATTTTGACTATTTAATTATATATAGGATAGATTATGGAGTTAATTTATAATCCTTGCGATCGTCATAATAATGTTTTCTGAATATTGATTTCAATTAATTTTTAAGTAGTTTCTGCAGACGTGCAGGGAATAACTCTGTCAACTGTCAGCAGGATAATATATCTCTTTCAAAGCATTGGTGACATCTTATCTTCCATAGCTTCAGAATAAAATTATTTTATAATCAAACACTTCGAGGGCTTAATGTGAAACTAAGTAACTACAATCGACGTTTTATTCACAACAAAATTCTTAACAGGCAATACTATTTGAGACGAACTATACCATCATGTTTTGTAGTTACGAATTGTCTTATATACAAGACAGTTCAGAACTGAGTTACGATTTTTGTGACCAAGTAGAAGAAGAAATTATTATCGACTGGTGTAAAGATCTAAAAATGTCAGTTTTTCTACTTATGTTAATTTCACACTAGGCTCTCGAATAATAAAATTATTCTTATGTAAATCTGCAAGAACGGCTAACAACCGCTTAACATGTATGGATGTACAATTCTCTCATTGATTCGTGATTCAAAAGATGGCTTTGATTGTGGCAGTGCCTACTCTATTTCAACTATCTATTAATTTAATTGGTTTAAAAGGCAGTGATTGTGATTGCCAATATTAGAATAAGATCGTCAAATCTCGACTTACCAAAGTCAAAGTCTCAGAAGTATTGTCTATGAATAGGACTTTTAATTAAAGTTAAACTTTATTACGAAAGTCGACGTTGGGAAGTCTTCATCCAAAGTCTCGTTCATGAATACGGCCCTTAAATGTTAATATACGTGAAGAAATGCGCAACATTCAACATTGAAATGGACATGAACAACGTTATGTGAGTGTTTGGTGCGAGTGTCCTATAGTATTAAATCTATTCAATACCTATTCGTCATGCAGCAAGCATTTAACAAAGTCATCGGAATATCTCAAACTGTAACGAATTCGAAGATACGAGTCTGTAAGACGAATAGCTGGTAATACCACGGACTCATCTCGCTATCAATTTCACTGAGAATTACAGTATGCCTTCGAGGTGCGATTCGTAAAAAAAAAAAAAAAAAAAAAAAAACCTGCTTAGTTGTAAACTTCGTAATCATGTCAATTAGATTAAGAAGCAGTACTACCAACTTCACGCAGTGCTCTAAAAATTTTACGACTCATATTGTAGACACTCACAGCACATTACACACTTCGATATTAATACAGAAAAACGTACCTCAAAACACTTATTTTTAGCTTAATATTTAGGAAAAATATTTACATGCCTATATAATTTGCAAGTGAGATACAAAATAAGTTTCAGAGTATTTCAATGTGACTTTAATAATGTGGTAAATTAGGTGATTGTTATATGGATGATGCTAGGAATAACAGAACTGAAAGCTTCACACATTGCTATTCCCAGCGCTGATGCAGTCTGTTAATAACGGTACCAATACTATGTTGACCCAGTACTGAACAAAATGCATCAACAGTAGCAACCAGGAAGTAATGAAACTTGCAAGGAAAATAGTACATGCACTTCATTAAGATGCAAAGGCTGACGACCTATGTAACTGCATCAGTTTTAATGACGTCTGTAGCGAAGAACAAATATTTGAATCCCAAGTTTATAACGAGTATTTTTTTTAAATAAAAGAGGATTCCTGGACTTAGAGATAGGAAGTGGCAAGTTTTGCAACATGCAGAAACGCTTTTGTTTTAAAAAGAGATGTTGGAGAGACGGCATTGCGGATGCGATTCTATCTGCTGCAGACATTGTTACTCCAATTTTCAACTTCACGAGTCAGACAGTACCGGTAAAAAAGTGTTTATAAAAATATAGCAGCAAGTTGAATTTATTACAAATTATGTTCAGTTGCGGTATTTTATATCTAAAAAAAGATTTATGTCACCTGTTCATCAACAGGAAATTAAAACATACATTTTCTCACCACTGTATAGTTAATAAAGTACAGACTGCAAGATATAATTAAGATAAATTTTAAAATGTGGTTTTTAATGAAGAACTCTTGACAATTAAGTTTTAGCTCCTCTCAACTCGTCTCGACTCAGTTGAAACCCACTTGCAATTTGTGCCCCTCGTGTATTTTCTTCGGCGTGTTCGCTATATTACAGGAGGCGATGGTCAAGGTTTCCACTTACAAGGTATTCATCCTTATCGTGATTCAACAATTCATGTTTTGAGAAAATAATTACAAATGAACTTAAGAGCTCTCTTCTTAAATGAGCGGAAGGTAAATCTAGCAGCATATCCAAAACATAACTAACATGAAGGCAAAGGGTACAGGAATATAGGGAGACCAATCATATAACACATTTCTAATGCTGAACGAGCAAAAAAGAAAATAAAAAATAGCAAGTTTATCTAATTATTCTCATTAGTAATTTTATTATTAATATTATTATTATTATTATTATTATTATTATTATCATCATCTATCGTTATTTTTGTCACTATTCTAATTGTCACCATTATCTCATTATTATTGTCATAATTACTCTCATTATTATTATTGTCATCATTACTCTCATTATTATTATTATTATTATTATTATTATTATTATTATCGTCATTTTTATTGTCATAAATGTTGTAATTATTACTATTATTTCTATCATTATTCTCATCATTATTATTATTCTCATTTTCATTATCATCACTAGGCCTATTATTATCACCACTATTATTATTATTATTATTATTATTATTATTATCACCACTATTATTATTATTATTATCATCACCACTATTATTATTATTATTATCATTATCATCATCATCATCATCATCACTATCACCATCACTTATTATTATCAATCATTATCATTATTATTATAATTATTATTATTTGCTGAAACAGATTGTGCGTGACCTGTCCAGTTTTCTGCGACAACCAATAGGTATATTCGCAGTCTCTCCCTTCTCATCACCACCATTATTATTTTAATGGTGGAGTTGTTTGGACTTTTTCCATTGCTAATTTTAAAAAATTGTAGCACAAAGTTTCGAAGAATGGAGTACTCTTCGTCGTCAGGTGAAAACCTACTGTGGGGATCGTTGCAAACAGCTAGCCTCTCTGACTGATCGACTCTTCGAAACGTTGTGCTACAATTTTTGAAAATTAGCAATGGAAAAATTCCAAACAACTCAACCATTAAACTATTCACCGTTGCTCTCCCCCCCCATCATTCAGATCATTACTATTATCATTATCATCATCATGATCATCATCATTATTATCATTATTATTATTATTATTATTATTTGCTGAAATAGATTGTGCGTAGCCTGTCCAGTTTTCTGCAACAACCAATAGGTATATTTTAAGTCTCTTTCTTCACAAGTTATTGGCTCGTATCTGCTTCGAAAACCTGAAACTCCAAAACGAAGTCACACGCCCCCAGTTTGAAGTCTGTTAAAAGGAATTGGGAATTCATCTGCTTCAAATTTATGCTTCCTCGTCAACCTCACCTACAATGCATATAAGCTAATTTTGAGAGAATTTTCAGTTTTATACTATGTCGGATGAAGAAACATCCGACGTATCGGAGGACGTTGGTATAGACATCACCATCATGAGAAGCAGGGAAATGGGAACCCATCAGTTGAACCATTTGCCAAGGATTCATTACCAGAACTGAAATATAAACTAAAAATATCCCATCTCGCTGAATACCGTGTGTCTCAAGGTATATTTTGAAGTAGGCACTTAATTTCCTGAAATAATTATTATGGTTTATTACTTTCCACTTGAGGGAATTAGCAAACGACATCACTATTAGAAAATATTAAAAATTACATAAGCAAATGGAAATAGCATCTTCGCCGTATCCAAGTAGATAGATATTCGAAAACATTTCTTCAGCACCATACTGAAGTAAAAAGATCAGGCAGACTACTGAAAACATTAGCGGAATATAACAAATGCATTTATTTTACTTGATAAAGGCTTCTCTTCCACTACACCAGGGGTTCATGTAAGAGCAGTTCCCAAAAAATTAATGTAACGTCTTTTCAATGTTGCAGGCTTCCCAGATCTCACCAAATTATATAAAATTACAATGCTATGTACAAAAACAATAAATATTAAAATAATATTTAATAGTACTTATTTGTTCAGTAAATAAAAAATATTTGTTTATGATTAGTCTAATATTAAAATGTATTGTTTCTTGCAGCATAAAATTAATTGGTTTGACTAAACAGTTTATGATTCGCAAGATCTAACCTAAAAATTTATGTTGTTTGACCACATGAAATGATTGGGACGAATTCCGGAAACGGAATACGACTTTAAAATTCACACTCTATATTCATTAATTATTACTGTATTATGTATTAATATTATTAATTATTAAGTTAAAATTTCAAATAACACTACCTATCAACTTTCGTTTCATAAACGTTGACACCTTCTTCAAAGGCAATCGATGCTGTCAACGTAAAAGCAACAGCCAGTTGTATTCGTCAGTACCAAAATTTGAAAGAAAGTTGGAAAATAAAATTCAAACAGACGATTAGAAAACCACTGTAATCCACTATAATATGTAGTAGTAGGGGCAAAATGGTTAGGTTCACACTGTCTTAGGATGTAAGGCAAGAAGATTCGGACTCTACTATCAACTGGAGACCGAAACTGACCACATTTGTGAAGGATAACCAAACTATTATTTTATAGTTACTAGTGAACATTTAGCAGAACAGTGAATTCTGTATTTTGGAAGAAATAAAGTTTTCAGAATGGCCCACAACAATATACAATTTGACCTGTTTGGGTATGGATAATATTAATTTATTATTATAAAGCTATTATGATAGTAGGAAAAAATTCTTGCTAGTTATATTATGATTAAAAAATGGGAGTTTCCATGTATGACAATCAACAATGCATAATCTGAAAGGACAAATGAAAATAATAGATGATTAAAACGGCTACTACAAATCAACAGCGGGCACAATGTGTTCTTTGATATGCTAAATTTGAGAGTGTTAAAAGAGTTCAAAGGGAATCTCGGTGTGAGTATGGTGTGCGTAATGTAACTAAATACAATTCCATAATGTTGTGGTATCGAACATTTGCAGAAACAGGTTCTAAGTTAAAAAAAAACATGGAGGGCGCAGGCGAAACCCAGTACGAGGAGCAGCTATTTCTTGGCTTGGCCCCCAAACTCCCCAGATCTAATCCTTCCTGACTTCTTCGTGTGGGGTTTTTTGTTAAAAACATTGTCTATTCACAGAAACCCAAGAACATTGAAGATCTGAGAGTAAAAATTACTCAAGCTTTTCAACAAATCACCCTTCTTATGCTACAACGGACATAGGCTGAATTGCTTCACCGTTATGAGTTGTGCAGGATGCGCAATGGAGGTCATGTTGAGCTCTGAGGAATCTCCCATCTTTCAGTTCTGTATGCACAAAGTTCAGTAGTAAATGTTTTACGGTGTTTTATTTTATCCATACCCAAACGGATCACCCAGTAGAAATAGATTACTTATGTAGATTACATTAATCGTCACGAAAGTTACTAGGAGTCGATTAAATGAGGAGACTGAAAAAACAGTAAGTTATTAAGTACTGCGCTCCAACTATACAGTCACGTTTTTGTAGGCACTGCTACAAAAAGACACTCTTAACAGGAAAGATGTCATTTGTCGAGTCGGACATTTTCTGCTAAAGACAACGGAGGCCCGCTATTTTATTCCGAGTCATTATGTTGCCTGTGTGTAAAAGCTGCAGGTTTTGTTTAAGGACTCGGCAGAAAGAATATTTTGGGTCTTCCCTTTCCACTTCGATCATGAGACGAATGAAAAATCGTTGAAATTTTATAAATAAGATAACACGTCTACAATGAATAATTGTTACACCCTTTCTCGTAAATTTGTGGCTGTTATTGAACTAACTGATCAATTTGTCGGTGTCAAAAATTATGAAAGAGCGCAAGATGACACAAAACGCACAACAAAACTGCACTGTGTGGACACTAGCAGTTGAATGAGTTGCTGGACGTCCCGCTGTGCTGTCTCCCATGAAACTGCAGCTTGCTGCATTCGCTTCCAGGCAGTGTGTGCACTTCCCAATTTATAACGAACCATCCTCTTCCGGAAAAAAAATATTGTGTGTGGTCTAGGCTTGAACGAGAAGCTATCGGATAGCTGCTATGTTTACCATGAATGTAGCAGAGACCAAATTTACCTTTTAGTCAGTAACGGTCAACTGATTGAAGAATGAAAGGGCCTTTACCGAATCATAAAAAGTCTGTGGGCAAATTATGAAATCGTATATTGGATCCAAAAAGCACACTCTTAATAAATCAATTATAGATTGGGAATGTCTTCTTATAAAGCACGAAGTACAGTACGATTATTTAGTCCTGACAGTCGCTGGCAATGTGCACCCGGGTCAGGCGAGTCCATTAAGTTTCGCTAAACGATGTTCAGGTTAGTTTGTCGCCTGCAGTCAGAGCGATCGGATGTCACGCATGCGGTATAGCGTTGTGTTTCCAGTACAGTTAAGATTTACTGCATTCCTTTACCGACCACTCGCCCTTATCTCTATTCCGAAACTATCACCATTACTCTCATTATTTTCCCTCTTTCGCGTCGCTGAGCTGTCAGGACTAAATAATCGGTCTGTACTGTCAGGTTGAACCTATGTTTTCACTTCTGTCCCTAAGTAAGTAAATCCATGGCGCTAAAGTCCATGAAGGACCAAGACCGACCAGCCGGCTGCTGGCCACACGTCCACATGCCGAAGCAGAGGTGGACGATCATCCATTCACAGTGGAGGTATTCTGTGATTAGCAGGATGATCCCCCCATCCGTTATAGCTGGTTTGCGAAACCGGATTTTCGCTACCTATCGTAGCTCCCCAAGTGCATCACGATGCTGGGTGGGCACCGGTCCCATACATTGGCCAAAATTTCATGATAAATGGAAATATATAAACGTAGCTTATTATAGAAATGTGAAATAAGCAATGAATTTATCGCTCGTATTCATTATGCAGTGTATATTATACTGTCTACAGCACATTAGCGTACACTATAGAGAATGAAGTTAAATTGAAAAATAATCATATTATGGGTATTTAAACACATTTTTGAAAATGGTGGCCGTTCATTTCGATACAGGCTTCAGTTCTAATGTGCATATTATCGCACTATAGAGTATTGTACGTAATTCCAATTACCAGGTTCGTAGTTCGTATCAGTAACTCATGTTGAAATAATTCTGTACCTACTCTATAAAAGAGACGTTACGTATACTGTAAATTCAATCTTCACTTCTGCCCGATCCGAAAAGATAAAATTACTCAGAGATGCTATCTACTGTCCGTCCAAGTGGTTACGTCGCAGCGTCGTAGAAAGGGAGGAAATCACGTGACAGTTAATTACTTAACGAGGCCCTTTTATTTAAGTTATTTTAAACAATTGTATGGGTATAATATTACGTAGACGTCCAATTCCTAACAGAAATTAATGTTCCGAGAAAAGAGCTAAGACAGCCCAGTCACTAGTATTTACAGAGAGGCGAATAGAAGCAGGTGGGGGAAAACCGGGATGCGACGTAGGCAAATGGAAAATGATGCAATATGGAAAGATCTTTCGTCACTGGAAAACGCGAACATATTTTTGGAACGTACTGTTTACTATGACCGTAAGGCTACTATGACTGTACAGTATATGCGGTCTTGGATCTGTGTGGAGGACGGTTGAACTTCATTAGTAGAAGGGGTGGGAGTGAAGTATATTCAAAAACTCAGGCACAATAAAAATTGAAGTAAAAATAAAATGATGTCCCTGTAGAACTGTTCTACTGCATCGGACATTCTGTCTCGGAGAGGACGGTAGGTGTAATCACCGTCACATCAGACGGTCGAGTCAAAACCGTCCTTTCCGTGACAATGTCCAATGCAGTACGCTGCCGGCCTTACGGATATGCATCGAAATTCGTGACCATGCTTTTGAAAGTTACATCTAGTTCACCAAAAATCAATACAACTGTGACAGTGACTTAATTTTTAGTAACAAATCTACCAATGTGCAAAAGCTAGGAAATACCATACACCATCGTAACTCGATAAACTTGTGTCTTAGTCCACACACCACTTCCTAACAGTTCAACGTTTTTTATATATTGAGTGTAGTACATAATATTACAGAAGGTAAAACCTTAGTTTAATATTTTACTAATCTTTAGTAGTCTGTTAAAGTAACTTATAGCAAGAGAGGGAAAACTGATGTCTCATTAGAATTCCCAATTTTAGTAATGTCAACTAGCCTGATGCTTCTTTCTACTCCATTGTACTCGTATTTCACAATTCTTAGGTCACAATGGTGATCTTCACAGCATCCTTCCACACAAGCAGGACATACATAAAGTCCTTCAGATGCCTCTAACCGCCATTATCGATTCCCACGGTCGTTGTCTCTTTCTTCCGACAGGAGCGCTGTGGTGCCTCTTGACCCATCAATCTCGCGAGCGGACAGATAGATCCAGTAGCCGAAAAAAAAAAGTCTGGGAAAGAGATCGTATACGGTCCATTATAATCTGCTTGACTCGTTGCTAGACAATTAATAAAGAGGGATTGTTAGGCCCAGACGGATTTTTTCAAGAGGATCAATATATCAGATGAAATAGCCGATCACGTTGTTTTGAATCTTGTAATATAGAGGGTCGTACTGAAAGTCATGAGCAACACATTCCTATAATTTCAATTTCAAAAATGTAACAAAAGCTATTATATGATTATAATCTACAAACTTTACACTATGTATTCACATATTGTGACGTCATTAACTTCTATCATGTGACCACAGGTAATGTCTGCAAAATAGTAGACAACGATGATTTGTTTCGACAGCGTTCCGTCATTAAATTCCT
This sequence comes from Periplaneta americana, assembly GCF_040183065.1. Taxonomy (NCBI): domain Eukaryota; kingdom Metazoa; phylum Arthropoda; class Insecta; order Blattodea; family Blattidae; genus Periplaneta; species Periplaneta americana. Next base: position 56,806,529 of record NC_091133.1, read on the forward strand.
TGTTAAAGAAGAAAAATCTGCTGAAATTCGTCTCAGACTCCAGCGTGCATACGGAGATGTGTGCATGGGCGCCAGCAGTGTTAGGAGATGGATGAAACATTTCGAAGATGTCCCACACGAGCATCCAAGATGAGCCTCGTAGCGGTCGCCCTCAAACTGCCTCCACGGAATGCAACAAGAAGAGAGTTTATGAGTTCTGGGAGGATTTTGGTTCAATTTCTTGAACCTGGACACACCATAAATGCTGTCCGCTATACTCAGTTTTGAAGCTCCGTCGTGCATTGTGCGAGAAATGTCTTAGAAAGAAGATCATCTTGCAACACGATAACGCGTGGCCTCACACTGATCGCGTCACCGTGGAGAAAGTCAGAACATATGCGTGGGAAACTCTTCCGCAATCTCCCTACAGTCCCGATTTGGAACCCTCCGACTACCATCTTTTCGGTTCTGTAAAGGAGCAACTGCGAGACCAACGCTACGAGACGCTGGAGGACATCCGGAAAGCAGTGCGTCAGTGTCTTCGGGAAGATGAAACGGACTTATAGAGCAAGGGAATTTCCAAATTTACAGACGGCGGGAAAAATGAGTGCAAAAAATGGAGACTATGTTGAAAAGTAACAGAAAAGTCTGTAGATTAAGATGATGTACCAGGTTGGTCTAAAAAATAAAAATTAAGTTTTATAACAATGGGTTGCTCATGACTTTCAGTATGACCCTCGTGTATATGAGAACGCATGAATGTATCTACTGTTGTATGTTGCTATAGTAGGACCTATCAAAACCTGTTTTAATACTGTGTGATATTCAACGCCAACGTCTATTTAGGGAACATTCACCTTACGGATTCCAATGTTATTTCTTTGTAAGAATGAAATGATATGATTTTTAACGTTGAATAATATCATTTGAACTTCTGATTGAGGTTCTGGCTGATATGTACGTCTATTACCAGCCAGTACACCTCATTTGTCGATATGTGTCAGTATGTTATTAGTATTATTAATTGTATTTTTAATTAATAAGTTTATTATTATCATTATTGAGTAATTAGTTACCACTGCCACCGGGTATACACCCATTGCAGTGTTAATAAATACATACATACAAAAACAATTCCTTGCATAAACCCGAAGTCTAATTATTGTAATATTTATCTAGTCTGCAATGGATGCCATGAAGGGGGAAAGGAACTGGGCAGCCTACCCCATTATCTCCTGACCTAGTTTCTCATGAGTGATGCCTTGTTGGTATCACTTCTGGGGTCCAGACTTGTCTTCGGGCAGTTGAATAAACAACATTATTCGAGGGTCACTAGGAAAACGGACATATTTTATGCGTAACATTCCAAGTCTCCCGTGGGTCTCTAAAGGGGAATAACATAATAACGGAAGACTTTTTTTTTTTTTGGTTAGGCTGCTTCAAGCACAAAAAGGTACCCATAAGTAATTTTTCTTTCTAGACAATAGGTATTAGTAGCATTAGGGATGTCAGTCCTACGGACTTGCCTCCTTCAGCCCCAAGGAGATATCACCGGTACTCATTCCTATTTGAGGCTGAATTAATTCTAGGGCCGGAAAGATTAGATGAATGGAAAAAAATTAATGACCCCACAGGGAATCGAAACCGCGGGTTTCATACTTACCCACAAACTACCGGAAGGTAAAGGCTCCTTCCCACCTTTATTATTAGGTACGCCTAGTCGGTATTAATAGCAATACGTGTTTACCGCCTTTACCCTCAAGGAAGTACAGTACTTCTGGTATTCATATTTAGGCCAAGAGGCTGAATGGACCGCAGTGCCATAGTGTGCATAAAAAATTAGTGTGACAGTACTATAACTGAATGTTAAAAATGTAAATACTCATACAATCAGGAAAATCCATGTAAGATAATTATAGGCCTAACTCAGATATGGGATACGTGCTAAAGAGCTGTCCTCCATTAGGAGAGGCCACTAATTTTTATGGAATCTTTTCAGGTTATTACTATTAATATTATTATTGTTATTACTATTATTACTATTACTATTATTATTATTAGCAATATTATGAAGGAAATCACTTGGTAAAAGACGCGTGAAATGTGTGAAAAAGTACGCATCAACGTCAAGGCACTCATTTGTTTTATTTTCGTAAATATACACGTGAACTAAAATTAGATTCTAATTAAAAAGTACGTCAACTATAATAATTACACAAATTAAGAAATAATTATACAGGTTGAACCATAAGTAATATCATTAATTTCAGGGGGTTATTCCTTGAGATATTTCAAAACAAAAAAGGTTAAATACAATTATGCTCATTTTTGCTTCCTTTCCGAGACAAAAATTGTTTTGTACTCGTATAAAACATTTCATAGCGTGTTTTGGAAAAATCATTGATTTAATTCCCAATATGATCAGTCGTAAGCTTGTGAATTCTAAATGAGGCAGTAGAGCAAGTACAGTAAACAGCTTCAAATATTTGGGATGTACTGTAAGCAGTAACATGAGCTATTGCCAGGAAGTCAAAGGAGGATAGTAATGGCCAAGGAAGCTTTTAATAGAAAAAGGAGCATCTTCTGCGGATTTCTGGGAAAAGAACTTTAGATACTAGTGAAGTGCTTTGTGTTTCGTGTGGCACTGTATGGAGCAGAAACATGGACATTACGACGAAGTGAAGAGAAATGAATAGAAGCATTTGAAAGTGGATATGAAGAATAATGGAGCGTGTGAAGTGGACAGACAGAATAAGAAATGAAGCTGTGTTGGAAAGAGTGGGTGAAGAAAGAATGAGACAAACTGATCAGGAAGAGGAAAAGGAACTGGTTGGGTCACTGGCTAAGAATAAACTGCCTACTGAAAGATGCACTGGAAGGAATGGTAAATGGGAGAAGAGTTCGGTGCAGAAGAAGATATCAGATGATAGACGTCATTAAGGTATGTGGATCATATGTGGAGGCTAAGAGGAAGGCAGAAAATTGGAAAGATTGGAGAATGCTGGGTTTGCAGTGAAAGACCTCCCCATGGGCAGAATACGTATGTATGTATGTATGTACATAGTCAATTTAAGAGAGGAATGTATAATGATAATAAATGATAGAAATAATTTTAGTTTTCTCCTTTAAATATGCAGAAATTTGATCCGAACAAATGTAACATTTTAAGATTCTTTTTCAGAACGAAAAGTTACATTTGTTGGAATCAAATTTCTGCACGTTTAAAAGACAAAACTAAAATTCTTCCAATCATTTATCACAATACACTGCTCTCTTAAATCGATTGTCATATTTGGAATTAAATCAATAGTTTTTCCGAAACGCGCTATGAAATGTTTCATATAAAATGATGTTTATCCCTTAAAGGAATCAGAAACGAGCAAAATTGTATCAGACTTTTTTATTTGAAATAGCTCAAAGAATAGCCCCTGAAATTAATTACATTACTTACGGTTCACTCTGTAGGTGTACAAAGTATCCGTGCAAGTACTGGCATCGGCAATGTTGTTAAATTCAACATATTTATGGTCCTTGTAGAGATATGGTATAGTGTAATGAAATTTCTTAAGAGGAAAAAATTACAGAAACAAAATACGAGCTCATGAAAGCTCTCACTAGTCAAATCCCACTTACGTCCCTTCCTCGCGATAGGGGCGTGTAACTTCGTTATGCAGAGATCCAGTTCATGCATTAATTCTGTTACGAGTATACTAATTGTTGGCGGAGTGGAGATGGGTAATTCGTTTCTATCCACACAAGAGCGCATTATTCTGCCCAAACGGAAGAACTTCTAGACAGGACTGAAGTCTACACACTGGAGACAAAATTGATTATACTCGTAGCTTTGTTTTAAGCATAAAATTCTGGGAAATTATCATTTCATTCAGAAAACATTCCAAAGAAAGAACCGAAAAAAGCGGCCATATTAATATGAAATCGGTTACCAGTTCTGCCAAGTTATTAAAAACAATTTTACCAATTTAAAATATTTAATCTCAAGATTTTAATAAAAGTTCTAATGAAATATATACAGGGTGAGTCAGGAGGAAAGGTACATGGTGTGAGGAATGATAATATAGGTGATTCTGAACAAAAAAGTTTCTATGAACATATGTCCTGTTCTTAACAGAATCTGACATAAGCTGTTTGAAAATCACGGGCATAAGTTTCATGTCCTTCGTCAGCACTGATATGCGGACACAACCAAAACGACATTAGGTTGTAGTAGGATCAATGAAACGTATCCTGGGCATTGGATCGGTCGCGGTAGTCATTTTTTGTCCACCGAGGTCACCTGTCATTACTGCATTGGATTACTGTGCGTACATGAATAGCACTGTATTGTACATGAACAGCATTAAAAGTCTTACCGTTAACAGCGATGTAGGAAATAGTTCTGCAAAAAATGTCGAAATGCACTTTTTGCAGCATCCTTCTCTAATGAGCAAGTGAATATTATAAATGGACATTAATTTATTAATGGGCATATTTCTATGAAACCAAAGTTATGGGAAAACAAAAAATTCATTCATATTTAACCCAAATAAACTAACATGTCTCAACCACATGTAAGGGTATGGGATAATGATGAACATGCCCCTTTAACACATGTCGATGGACTTGTCTTCAAAGATTCAAAGGCAATGAAAAAACGAATATGGCTTATAGTGGCGGTTATACCCTTTTAACATCAACACGTTCAAATGTGTTGTACGTTTAAAACTACAGGAACTTCTGATTATGAATATCTGGTTTATCTGGTTTGAGAATTATCCGTGCGTAATTTAATAATTTTGTTTAACGAAAGGCTTATGATTACTCTGTTGGAACCAACTTCCTTGCTAGCATGTAGGCCTATTAACTTAGGAACATAGTTACGAACGTCACTTAGTCGTATTATCTGAGAGAGAAATGTCATAAAGCGCAAAAGAATTATTTCAAGTACAGAGAAGGTATGGGATTTATAAGTTAAGGCCCAAAATTATTCACACGATAGCAAACTGAGTGAGATTATGGATGTAACGCATTTTTTCTGCATTTCTCATGGACTATAATTACCTAATAAAAGTGTCAGTTTCTGATAAAATTACGCGTTTTCGATTATCCACGTTTAGCGTTCATCACTTCATTTCTACATGCATATCAGCCGGCATAATCAGGAACTTACTGTAAACTTTTTTCTCACAAAAAAAGTAAGAAAAATTACCACCTGTGACTTAATCAATTTAAGTCTTCAAAACTGTTAAAGATTTCTTTGAAATCAGTTCTATGAACTGGAATGCTCTCATCAGTTACACAAAATTAAGTACGATCTCGACATCAGCCATGTTTCCGTTCGATGAACAGGGAATGACCATCTCTGTCAACTTTATCTTGAGTCGTGTATTGTTTCAAGGTACTCTCCCTGGAGCAATCTAGAAGGAAAGCTACGAAATACTCTAGAAACTGCAGGACAGAGCTTCTCAAAGGACAAAGGTTCAACCGGGTGTTCTAACGTTGTGTATCCCTGCTAACTGCCATATATTTGAACAAATCTTACCCGTCACTTATGTATTATCCATTGGACAATATTTTGTGTGCTGTTGAAGCTTTCAAAGAAACTAATGAAGTAATAGTAAGAAGGCCTTCAAAATATTTAACGACGAACCTTATTAACATCTTTATAAACACACAACTTACGTAATACATGTTAAAATATTTATACAACACGTTAGCTTTAAAACAAACATTCACACATGGTCTGTGACAACAGAAAGAACTGATTGTTCAAGTTTTACTAGACTATAAAGAAGTCAATGTGAGTCATCGTCACTTCTAATATGTACAAGAGAAAAACAAACCACTGCGAGAAAGTATGAATAAACCTCGGTTACCGTGACAACAAATGTCAAGAGGAAACAAAACACTGCACATGTCTCGATAAATTGTTACAACCCCGACTTCTTGGTATAACAGTTGAAAAACACAAGAATACGTAACTCAAAGTACCGAGTTAATATCGAAACTATCAAATAAAATTCTACGGCTCTTTTTCTAAAGGGCGATTCACGAGGATTTACCGTCCTTTACGGAGCTTATTTCTGAAGACATATTGAGCAAAAAATATCATATAAACATAGGTCCTATTCTCAATATTTTCAGAGTTACACTAATTTAAAGTTGTTTGTAAAATTCGTTTTTTCTTTAGTTTGAAGGTAAAACAATAGGCTAATACAAATAGAGAATGAACCATTCAGAATTATCATTTCTTTAATTGGCAAGTATTATGAAGCTAAAATTGTACTGTGAACTCCTTAGTTGCTTCGTACAGACATCTCTTTCTATTTTTAACTAGAAAATTACATTATTCTTACGCACTTATCACAACAATTATTAATCACATCACTTACACCGACTTAATTATTTGCAGTCCAATTTTGCATCCTTATTTACAGTCTTGGAGAGCTTACAACACATTTTTAAAAATGTCGCCGTCCGCTTGAGTACACTTGTCCGCACGCTTGTGAACGCACTCGTCGCTCAACGTAACTGCATACGGCTATCTTTGATTTCCGTAGCGCTCGCGCTGGCTGCTGACTGCACGCTGACCAAGATCACGCGTTCACAGCAATGCGTTCCAATAACGACTCATAACTCTGTAAATATTGAGAATAGGACCCATGTTTATATGACATTTTTTGCTCAGCATGTCTTCGGAAATAAATCCTCGTGAATCACCTTGCACATAGCACCAACTTTTCAAAGCCAGCACATTTCCATCTGCAGATTGAAATATTTCATCACCAATCCCAAATAGAATGTTGCCTGTTTATAGACGCCCCAATCCATTAATGATACGTTGTCAGTGCTATTAATAAGTTATTTATAGCCACTAAATGAATGTAAAAAATTTAATGTTGCCTTCTTTTCTTAACAGAAGGGATCTAAGTCAATGACAAAATTATTACCTAAACAAAACAATTATATTATATATTAGTCTATATGCTACACTTTTTTAATAGCTTTCTTTTTAAAAGAAAGTATTAATTAAAAGTATTTTAAACTATAAAACATACTCAGAATCGTTCAAGTGACGATGATTAGTACGAAGGAAATCCGAAAGGGACAAGTACTTGGAAATCTGGAGTCCACTACTCGCACTCATGAAACACATTAGCAATATATCTTATCGAATACAACTTCAAGAGAGCCCTGCTTGTGGTAGAAAGACTCTGTTGGCATGACTTCAAATCATTCTTTAGTTATTTCTTTGACTGTTATTATTTCACATGTAAAGTTTAAATCGTGGAGCTACATCGCTAATGATGTAATGGTTCAATGCGATTACAGCCCAAATATTCAAATATCTCGTTGAATTTTAAACTATAATTTTTTACTTATTTAACGACATTTATCAACTACTGGATGATTTAGCGTCGATTGAATTGGTGATAGCGAGATGGTATTTGGGGAGACGAGGCCGAGGATTCGCCATAGATTACCTGACGTTGGCCTTATGGTTCGGGAAACCTCGGAAGAAACCTAACCAAGTAGTAAGTCCAAGCGGAAATCGAATCCACGCACGAACGCAACTTCGGATCAGTAGGAAAACGCGCTACCGCCTGAGCTACGTCAATGGCTGAGTTTAATTCTGACTTATAATTCATTAATAAAAATAATACGCTTAAAACTATTTTAACAAAATCCACGATTTCATTTAGGCTATCGGTTAGTGGAAATAATACTTAACGGAACAAAGATACTAAATCCATTTAGAATCACTGAAGTAAGTCGGCTATCTCATTTTACTGAACCACCCAACGAAGATATTTTATAAAATGGAGCAGTTACTACAGGATGAGCAATTTAAAACGTCCCGATGCACACCGCCACTCGCTCTCTTTCTGGAATTTAACATGTTTATTCTTGCAATGTATGTTGCAAATGACCTCCTTGTGCAGCGATGCATTTTTGTTATTCCAGTAATCATGTTGAGATAGTTGCATAGCTAGCTCAAACGGGCCGGATTTAAATTGCTCACTCTGTATAATTCATAGCCGACGTAGAGAGACTAAAACAGAGACAAACTAATACACGATCCGAAACAGTTTCGTTCTCTTTCATTTTTCGACTGGTTTGGAAGGAGATACGCAGGCAAGATCAAACTGCTGGATATAGTTTACTTCCTTGCGACTCACCCGGTACTTCTACGTACTTCAACATACAGCCCCCGTGACCCCGGGGGAGGATGAACCCCCACCAATATCCTGAACCCTGGCGCCGGGCGTCACAATGGGAAACAGATGAAGTGTAGAGGGGCTGCTTTCAGTGGGCGCCACTACCAGGACTTGCGAATTAAACAACAATGAAAACTGAACTGCTTTATGTCTTACCGCATTTCTAAAACAATTTTATTCATTTGTTGCGTCACTGTCTCCATACGACTGTGAGTGAGTGTTGAATTTCATTTCACTATAATAAATTATGAACATCTCAGTTCATTATCCATTTCATGTATTTTTCTTGCATTTATAATGTACAGTAGCTGCCTAATTAATTAAACGTAATTACCCGACTCCGAAAGGGATGGGAAGTTATACAAAAGATAGACGTGAACTATATAAACAGCCAAATTACCGTCCAAATTAAATAGGAGAGACAAATGGATTAAGTATGTAACATTACAAGAGGAAAGGAAAATACAGTTCGACATAAAGAAGAGACCCAAAGAGAAGCAATACCTCGGGTAAGACTAGAAATAAGACATACAAATCTCACTTTTCAGGAATAGCTCCCAGCTCAAGGGAAAAATTGTTCCGGGCCGGGTATCGAACCCGGGACTTTTGGCTGAGCTCGTCAACGCTCTATCGCTGAGCAACCCAGCAACTCTATCAAACCTCGGCTCAATTATTACCTTTTATATTCACGCACCTCAAGTGCGTTGACAAGACGTCAAAGTCCCAGCATTGAGTGCACACTTTTTCTGTGAGACTTAAATTGTGGTTTTCTGTTGACGAACAGTGACGTGTATTATACAAAGCTGACTTTTCAGGAATAGCTCCATGTAAAGCTAACTTGAATAAGGGAATAATTGAACCGAGGTCCGGTAGAGTTCCTGGGTAGTGCAGCCGGTAGAGCGTTGGAGTGCTCAGCCGAATGACCCAGGTACTATACCCGGTCCCGGAACAATTTGTCTCTTGAAATTATTCAGGGATAAGATATCGATAATGTAGAGGAGAAACTCAAAGAGAAGGAATACCTCAATTAAGACTAGTGATAAGATATGTGGATAATGTTGAAAATTTTAAAATCTCTTTTCAGAACGGAAAGTTACATTTGTTCAGATCAAATTTCTGCATATTTAAAGGACAAAACTAAAATTATTTCAATCATTTATTATCTCAATACACTGCCCTCTTAAACGTTTTGAATTAAATCAGTGACTTTCCCAGAACACGCTATGAAATGTTTCATATAAAAGAATTTTTATCTCGAAAAGGAAACAAAAACGAGAGAAATTTCATGGAACTTTTTGGTTTGAAATATCTCAAAAGAATACCCTACTGAGATTAATGACATTACTTACGATTTAACCTTTGTGTATGGCGTATTTGAAATATACGTATTACAATGGTATAAGGGAATAAGTGAAGTCCAATATATTTCTTCAAAAAGAAGCGAGAAAAGTTTGATGTTTATGTTCCTGTAGATTTTAGGGGTAGTAGGTATTTCCCATGTAAGGATGGCAAAGTGGTGGGAGCTGGACTGATAGAAATAGTTGCGCTGCTTGTACACCTTTGCTCATCGACAGTTGCGCCAGATTCTGCAAGATGATTTTGCTCTTTTACCTTCTGTTGCGAAGTTTCATATGCAACGGATCATGGGGCCTCCAAGTGGTTTCAATATTTGAGATATCAAGTCCCAGAAATGTGGTAAACTTTTCTTCAAATACTTTTTCATTATTGATAACACAGTTACGACTCATAAATGCTGTACATTGATTTAAAACTCTTTCTGTAATTTATTGTCTGTCAAAAAAATTGCAGGAATATCATCTGTACCAATAAACACGAGTAATAAGGAATGTTTTTAGAAACATTTATATCGAAATATTCATAATTCATCAGAAGAGAATATGTACTCTACGAAATTGAGCGAACACTAAAATGTTAATTTCTATGTGGTATTACCTTCAAATTTTCACATAATTCACTATAAATCGCTTGTTATTCCTAGAATCGAACCCAACTGCTCCACGCCTGGAGGATTTCAACTACATTACAGAAGAGATTATGTAAGAGTTCTGTATCATACTATTCCCAGCTGTATTCAAAACATCGATTTCGTGAAAATATCTTACTAGATCCATGTCAGGTCATAGAAATTGTCGAATAATTTCTACGATTCTTTCTGTTGCCAGACCAGAATGATTGTTGGAATGAAACAAATTACTATGGCTTTTCGAGATAACAGGCTATGTTTCCCGATTACGCTGACTGGTTAGGATTCCGGCAACGTAGCAAGCACGAAAGATACGTAACATCAAAAACAGTGTCGGCAATACAAAAAAATAAATAGGTTAAAAAGCAACCATCGTGACAGCAAAGCCAATTTCCACAACGCATCAAAAGGAAGCAATCCATGATACGAGTTTCTGCAAATATAGAAAACGTGACGACTAGGTTCTCGACGAGGAATGGCGGCAACTTCTCTGACTCGTGTGATGTGCAGATAGCCTAATCAGACTCCTGCAGGCGTGGAGCAAGATTGGGAAAAAAACATTGATGGAACTGTAATAAAATGTTGTCGTACAAAACCTGTTACCTTACCAATGTAGGATGATACCTTTCTTCAGACTTTACACTTAGTATAGAGCTGATTACGGACTAAGAGCACAACAAATATGCAACATATCAATATTACTGCACAACACAAAGGGCGGGAGAGAAGGGGAACGAAGCGTAAAAACTTCAAGGCTGTGAAAGAGATGGAAATGTTTGGAGTTAAATAATTACAGTACCTTTCAACTTAAAGAGGGGAGAGGGGCAGAATTGAAGTTCTTCTCTGAATAAGGATGTAACCAATAAGACTACAATTATTCATGTTTCAGGAGAAAGGAAAATAATTTCAGGGACATAGTGTATTAGGCTTATATTTACTAACAAAAGCATTCGAATAATCAAGGATACAAGATCATTCTGTTATTGAATGCAATAATTTATTTATATAAATGAATGCTTCAAAATTACTTTTTCCACCCGAGTCACACATTTCAATAATTTGATGTTACATCCTTTTCTCGGGAAGCTCTTCAGTTATTCAGAATGAGATTTCATATTTTCATATTAAAAATTACGATTTCGGGAAACCTGCATTTCGCATTAACAACTATTCGTTTCACTGTCAAAAGAATCGACACAAACCAGATTTTTGGACTGAAATCGAGCAAAGACAGAGGTGAATCAAGGAAAACAGCGAAGATACGATGAACGTGAAAATATACGTTGGTCAGCGGAGGGAAGGCAGCATGCTAGGAAGAAAGAAATGCAGACGATAGTAAATTTCAACAACGGTGAGACGATAGAAGATGTACAACGTTGGTTCCTGAAACTAGCTACGGGAACGAAACAGCTGACCAGAATAAACCAAGAAGAAAAACAAAGCGTATGTCAGAAGACACTGCTGACTAAGGATTAAGGAAACAGTTGGAAGTGTCTGAGGTCAGGAGCATAGACAAGACAAATGGAAGAAATGAAAGAGAAGGCATGATAACGAAAAAAGAAACGAAGCAACTACCAGATATTAGTGACTGTGAGGACAATATATAGGCCTAACACTTTTCAGAAGTTATTAAACGGCGAAATGGAGGACAGAAGAGGAATGGAATTAGCGAGGAAGAAGAGTGCTAAAAAGTGATATAAAAAGAACTGCATGCATTTTATTCTTCACCCGACATAATTAGGAACATTAAATCCAGAGGTCTGAGATGGGCAGGGCATGTAGCACGTATGGGCGAATCCAGAAATGCATATAGAGTGTTAGTTGGAGGCCGGAGGGAAAAAGATCTTTGGGGAGGCCGAAACGTAAATGGGAGGATAACATTAAAATGAATTTGAGGTAGGTGGGATACGATAGTAGAGATTGGATTAATCTTTTTTTTCCAATTCATGTTTTTTATTTTCAGATAAGCCAGTTATTAAATACAATAAGTAATGTTAAAATGTTCAATCTTATGACATCAATTTAGTATTAACATTAATACATGTTGAATATAAATAATGTATAAACGTTTTCGCCTTTTACGTCATCATCAGATACAATTTGTTTCTTATTATAACACCGATTTGATTGTTTACTATAACAGAAAACAAAAATTCCACTGTGTAATTTAGATATCGTAGAAGCAAGTTGTATCTGACGATCCCGTAAGACGAAAACGTTTATACATTATTTATATTTAACATGTATTAACAAATATTAATATTAAATTGATAAGTCATAAGATTGAACATTTTAACATTATTTACTGGATTAATCTTGCTCAGGATAGGAACCGATGGCGGACTTATGTGAGGACGGCAATGAAACTGTGGGTTCTTTAAAATCCTTAAGTACTCTCGTAACAGTTTAGGATCACCTTAGTAATTCCTTACGTAGTGTTATGTATGATATCAAAGCAGTTTGAATTGGCTGTTACGTTCCTAAACTATAAGAGGATGCTGTCATACAATCCCGTGTGACAGTAATTAACCGGAAGGAATCTGTGTTCAGCAACTGTTGCCGAACTCTAATTATAATACGTAATAAAATATATGACACCACATGATATTCTCATATAATGCGTCACGAGGTACCGTTTGTTCTGATTATGCGAATGGTTATCATTTTCTAGTATAATTTAAGTAATATACGTGTCTCAAGTATATAATAATCTATCCTTATCCATAGTACTCAAAATATGATCTGAAATGTATGTGCAATAATACATAGGCGATTACAACGATGATCCCAAGTACAACAAAGTAAATAGTTGTGACATCCCTTTTTACAATATTTTAAGATCCGTAAAATATTAATGATTCTGAACACTACCAAATATTTATTATTTTGTTTCAAACAATTCACATACAACCTCGAAGGTTCAGTATTATATATTGTAAAAAATACATTTGTGTTATGTATAATAAACAAGGTTTCTGCTAATAGAATATTGCGATATCCTGTCTTAACGATATACTACTATTCCACACCAAAAATTTACCATTTGTGCACAGTGCAAGAAACTGACATATATAAAAATATATACGACTCAAAATGCGAGAAATGAACAAAATACTTTATTTTGAACACACTAAAGTACTTTACACTCACTATGTAATGATGCCTCGTAATATACAGGTGGTGGTGGTGGTGGTAAGTTAACTTTACGACTCTTACAAATCTATTCTGATAGCAAAAAGAATGCCTATTTTGAAGACAAAGGTGCAAGACCTTGAAAATAACGAATAGACCCAAGGAAAAAATTACTTCTAGCAATACTGGAGACATACAATTTATATTATGTGAATGTGTAGCCTATTAAAGTGGATGGGTTTGAAAAATGTTTCCTGCTTTTAAACAATATCTAAGATATTCTTTTAAAATCTCAAATTTATCAATCCTTCACTGAAATTAAACTCGGATACCCTTAGCTAGGACGCCAACTTGTGTCGGTACTCGTGAAATGTATGTTTCAGAAATAATTAACAGCACGTGTGCAAATAAAGTTACTAAGTGAAAATGAATAGATTTAAACGAATCTAATCCATGAGGAGGACAAAGGAAGGACCTGACTAATGACAGGAAAAGTCCCACGGACAAGGGAAGGCCCGACGAAGGACAAGGGAAGGGTTAACGAAGGACAATGGAAGGTCCGACGAAAGTCAAGGGAAGTGCCGACGAAGGACAAGAGGAGTACCCGACGAAGAAGGGAAGAACCGAGGAAGGACAAGAGGAGTACGCGACGGAGAAGAAGGGGAGAACCGAGGAAGGACAAGGGGAGGACCGAGGAAGGACAAGGGGAGGACCGAGGAAGGACAAAGGGAGGACCGAGGAAGGACAAGGGGAGGACCGAGGAAGGACAAGGGGGGATCGACGAAGAACAAAGGAGGACCGACGAAGGACAAGGGGAGGAGTGAGGAAGAAATGGTAAAGAAACATTGAACTGGCAGCGAAAATGGGACAACTGAATTGAATTTAACGTAGGGGGTACTATGGTCTAGCACTGCGATCTGTTAAGGTCTATCGCGCTAACCCTCTGGTGACACATTCCCAAACCCACACCGGCTGACCACACTAAGCTTCTCTATGTGCCCAGGTTTCGAGCAGGCAACCCCACTCATCCCTAGGCCAGCACCCTCCATGCGTCGCCAGCCGGCGTTAGGGGAATGCTACGGAATGATAACGAAATGGAGAAATGGTGACGGAATGTTGTAAGTGCCTAATTTGGCGAAAAACGGGAGAACCCCGGGAAAAACCCCAATTGCGACCTTGTCCGCCACAAGTCACTAAATGGGACGAACTAAAGTTGAAATAAAATTAATGAAACCATAGACCTATCACTACTTAGAAGTTTGTAAACTAATGCCATATGTTTTAATGTCTCAATGTTCTCCTTCTAGGTAACATGAAGAGTACAAAAGAATTCAAGGCATACTGTACTTGTTCCATTGTTACAGACAGGAGGGTGGCACCTAGTTCTGAGCCCCTCACACCGGAAGCTTAGATGAGTGTGCGTCCCTCACAGAGGGCCACACACAGTGATGGAGGAGAGAGAGTATTACAACGAAAATGAACAGCTAACATACTGCCAACTGCGCCACGGAGATATACTGACCGGGATAGACATGTCCGGAATTGATCACGAAACTCGATCAAGAATCCCACAGTTCAATGTCAATCACGATGTTCTCCTGTCCCCGTATGTTCTCCTCTTACCAGTAAATTTATGTGGACTAAGGAATAACTAACGTATAAACAAAAGTAAACTTTGGAACCCGTTTTAAAAATCTGAGGAAGGATATGTGAATCATTACGAGTATTAATTATTGTATTTGCTTATTTGTAAAATTACCGACATATCCATCGATTGAATAATTTAATTAATCGAATAGTTCCTCTCACACTATCGTAATCAGAGTTCGTACACAAAAATATACAACCTCTAATTATTGTAAAGTTTCATGAAAATATGTTGGATGGGAGAAAATGAGAATTATTAATTTTGTCCAGCTGTATTTGCGTTTTAGACTACTGTAAAATACTTGTAGTGCAAAATCCTAACGCTTTTTATTTTCTTTGTTGTTTACTAAATTTGCCAGTTATTAGTCTTATTTTTTTTTTACACTTTACATATACCCATTTGCAAGTAGTTTATTTTCATATATGTATTATCATAATTTACCTATCCTACCGTTCAGGTTCCATTTTGTTTTCTTAATTTCTTCTACCATCAGTCGATTCAGGTACAGCGTAAGTCACATTATTTGAAATCTTACATAATTATATAGTAATCCTCAAATTATTCAATTTTCTCATCTATATTACAAATTCATTTCTTCCTTATTTCCAAGATATTTCCAGACTTTCATGATACTGCAAACTATGAGGACCATTCTTCTTCTATCATCATCACAGTCACCCTTTTGAATGGATCATTTTTCCTCAAAATTTCTCTTCTTGAACCAACAGTGCTTCTTCAATTTAACATTCTTCTCTTTATGTGTAATTTTTCCATTAGGTACTACCATCATATCTGGTGAACGAATTTATTGGATGGAAACTGTGTGTGTCTAATGCCTACCCACTTCACTTGCGTGATTCGGATTCCGGATATAACGGATAGATGGCAGCACTGTGACCCATATTCAATTTGTACACCACTTCTGCGGGCCATGAAATATATTTTTTGTATGCATCTGAAGTCTGATTAGTGTAATATGTAGCTAGTCAGTGATGTATGCAATGGAGGAGGAAAGGCATTTTCCACCCTACCCCGTTATCTCCTGGCCTAGTTGTCTCATACATGGTACCTTCTTTATATCATTTGTGAAGTTCAGGTCTGTTTTCGGACAGTTGACTGAACAACAACAAATGAAATATGTATTATATGCATAATCAACATACATACTATATAGTTGTATATACCCTTATATATTAACCCTTAAGGAACTGTTAGCATCTTAATAAGTGGGAGAAATAAATAAATAATTTAATTTATTATCATCATTATTACTATTATTATTATTATCATCATCATCATCATCATCATCATCATAACTGCTATTTCTATCATATGATTATTACAACCATCACGGTATCCGTTAAAACGATTATTGTGTATATACACCCAAGCTAGTACAACAAAGAAAAAAGAATAAACCCATTTCAAAAGAAATAGAAGCAGTAAAATAAGGAATTACAAATCAAATCAAAACAAAGACAAAAATAATCTAAAAATAGGAGCAAAATAATAACACTAAAATGCTTGCTACACATTTAAAATATCCGCCGAGAAAATTAAGTCTTGTTGGATTAGGAAATCAGTCATTTTTCACTCTTTCGTAATGCTTATTATATTTTTAACGATTCCACAATTTAGGGAAGTCTATCAATCTCGAAAGCAATTCCGCATATGACCCTCAAATGCCGGATAAACATTTACTTATGTACAACACAAATATGATGGAAGAAGACGAAGCGATTATAATATATTCTACACGTCGCGTCGTCTTGATCCCTCGATTTCATCTCGTGATACATTCTTTAAAATTATAAAAAAAAAAAACTAGCGTTCTTTCTTTCCGCTTTGTTTTCATCTCTCTACCTTGAACAAGCTTCGTCCATTTTCTCTGATCACCGTATCTCTCAAATCTGCTAGTCTTAGTTTCAAATTTCCTGAGAGTAAGAAGATTACAGCTTAGAGCCGAAGCCAGGACCGTTCAACTTCCGACTCAGCTCCACTCGTCATTTCCGTCAAATCATCTTTTCTTTACCAGACGAGGCTTTACTTCTACCTCAGATCCGGCAAGGAAGTACGAAACTTTGTACGTTTTATTATAACATATATTTTTAGCTGAAATATCAGCTATTTTTCAATTACGGCATTAAGTATTAGTATGGACTTATTGGCTTTAGTAAATAAAACAAGACCTATGATAAGGTCGTCAGCACGAATTTATGACTCTGGCTGAGTCAACTTTTATATGCCATATTGCTTATCATTTTATTGTGTATTGTTTATATTGTGTATACCACTGCCACCGGGTGCTTGCCCACTTGCAGTGTAAATAAATACATACATAACCAATTTTGACTACTTACTTACTACTTACTAACTACTAACTACTAACTACTAACTACTAACTACTAACTACTTACTACTTACTAACTACTAACTACTAACTACTTACTACTAACTACTTACTACTTACTAACTACTAACTACTTACTAACTACTAACTACTTACTACTTACTAACTACTTACTTACTACTTACTTACTTACTACTTACTACTTACTTACTAACTACTTACTTACTAACTACTTACTACTTACTTACTACTTACTTACTTACTACTTACTACTTACTTACTACTTACTACTTACTTACTACTACCTACCACCACCACCACCACCACCACCACCACCACCACCACCACTACCAAAGACCGGAGATTTATATGTAAATACATATTCGTTGTTTTCGTTACATACAGTTAAAATTTTGTCATACGTTTACGAATTAAGATATTTAGAGTGACTTAAAACATATTTTATTTTCCGTATTTGTTCATATTTCCGGATATTGTACATTATTTGTTTACATAGGCTTATTTGAGGAAAACTCACATATCTTTACATTAATATAATACTTTATTTTAAATATGTTCCATATTTTACAGTTTCAAAGTTATTCTCGTCAGAAAATCATTTAAAATTTATTTTACTAGCATCAGTATTTCAAAGCTGGATTCTGGTATTCTGGCAATTTGAAGTTGCAACTCTTTGAACGACAATGCCGGCTCCTTAAAATATGGAATTAATTAAAAGTAAATGTATATTTACTAAATGTGAAACTCTTATTTTGTTCAACTAGAATAGTCAAGTGTCTTTCCTGCACGTTACGAGTAATGTGACAGTTGTAAACTGGCAACAATCAACCTATGATTGTCGCCTAGTCAAGTCCATTTACCATTGATAGAGGGATGTTCAGGTTTATGGTGTGACCAAAACTACTTCCGACTTGACAGCTTACAGTGAAGGGGGAGCAATGTTGTCATGTTGTCCAACTTACGTGTAAGAGAGCGCGTTGCCGATAGAGTGCAGTAACGAACAGCTGACATGAATGGTACACTGCTAACCAATTTGTTGAATACTATGCATTAAAATTAGTATACATTACTATTTTTATTAGCAGCAGCACCAGCATTCTTTAATGTAACGTAATACTGTTAGAAAAGCGTTGAAAGAACTATAAACTCTAAAAAGTTTAAATTTATTACGATACCTTTACTTTTCTGAGTATCAGTAGCCTATTCATCCAAGTAATATTGTTAGAAAAGCATCTTGCTGGAAAGCATATTTATATTTGTTACACTTTTCCCTTTTCCCCGGAGTTTCAAGTCTTGAGGACCCTACGTCATCTTCATCTACACGGTCTTTTTCTTTTCCAATATTGATAACAGTGCTCTTATTAATTTTAACACAAGCAGCAGTTCTCATTACGACTTGCGCCGAAGGTAAAAGAGGCCCGCCATTATCTTTCCCCCCCCCTCTCAAAATACTCTCTTACGTTATACACCATCTCTTGCGCTTGACTCCTTAACGGGGCACCTTGTACAATATTCTTTGTTCTCCGCCTGTCTTTCCTTTCTTTCGACATTGCACAAGTCACCTGTTTAGAAACTCTCGCAGAAACTAGAAAACACACACTAGTCGCACACTCCAATGACAAATAAGATAATACGTGTAATATAATTTAAATGCAATAATTTTATCGATATACTGAAACAATAAAACTAAACAATATTTTTAATTCACACAACGCACGCGTTAACCAGCCAACTCGAAGTCATCCCGAGCATTCACGTGCAACTTGTAAACATACACACGTCAACACCGTCCCGTTACCATGGTTACGGGTTTCTCATGATTGGTTGATTTGAATGGTTGCCATGGTAACATGATAAAGGCGCCATTTGTCAGGTCGGAAGTAGTTTTGGACACACAATAAGAGTTTAGCTGTAACATGTTCTGCTCTGTAGTTCACGAACCATCATCAGTTGTGCATGAACTTTGAATGCCTTGAAGTTTATATATTTGTTCAATCGTACGTAGTTTAAGCAGTTAAAATGCTACCATATCATAAGTCATCATCTGTAAAATTACGATCTTATCTAAGTGTGAAAGATCTTTTATATTTACTTCATATTTTGAAAATTTTTAGCCCATATGTATGTACACATTTAACCATTTTTATTGCATATAAATCCTAAACCTGCTCATGACAATCAACGTCACAAATTGTATTTTTAAAATTGTTATTTGTCAGTCGTAAGCCGAATCGGTATTATATTTAATGACAATTTTTCGGATTCTAGTGAACAAAAATTCTGAAAGAATGTCAGTTCCAGTTCGTAATTGAAAGGACTGTCGAGGCAGGTTTCCTTAAATGCACACCAATTTCCTCTGCAACATTACACAAATTTCTCTTAACTATCGTCCGTATTACCCATATAGCAAACAAGGCAAACAATGACACTGTGTCTTCCAGAAGAGACTTTACTGGGATTCTACGACTAACGTTACATAAACATCAGGCATGGCGTGATGGGCATGACGTCATAACAGACCAGGGGAAAAATGGATTTGAAAAGCAAATTCATTCAAATTAGTTGTCAACACAAATTAGACAATTTCCTCTTGATGAGTCACTCCACTGTCTCTATATGCAATGACTTCTGTCACTATGGACTATTTAAAATAAAAATAAATGATAATAGTTTCGTTATGTCGCAACTTTCACGAGAAAAAGGTAAACATTCATGGTATCAAAAAAAAAAAACTGAATTGCTACGAACCGTGATTGAATAAACTTACTTACAAATGGCTTTTAAGGAATCCGAAGGTTCATTGCCGCCCTCACATAATCCCGCCATCGGTCCCTATCCTGTGCAAGATTAATCCAGTCTATCATCATATCCCACCTCCCTCAAATCCATTTTAATATTATCCTCCCATCTACGTCTCGGCCTCCCCAAAGGTCTTTTTCCCTCCGGTCTCCCAACTAACACTCTATATGCATTTCTGGATTCGCCCATACGTGCTACATGCCCTGCCCATCTCAAACGTCTGGATTTAATGTTCCTAATTTTCTCAGGTGAAGAATACAATGCGTGCAGTTCTGCAATGTGTAACTTCCTCCATTATCCTGTAAATTCATCCCTCTTAGCCCCAAATATTTTCCTAAGAATCTTATTCTCAAACACCCTTAACCTACATTCCTCTCTCAAAGTGAGAGTCCAAGTTTCACAACCATAAAGAACAACCGGTAATATAACTGTTTCATAAATTTTAACTAAGTTTTTTTGACAGACTAGATGACAAAAGCTTTTCAACCGAATAACACGCATTTCCCATATTTATTCTGTGTTTAATTTCCTCCCGAGTGTCCTTTATATTTGTTACTGTTGCTCCAAGATATCTGAATTTCTCCACCTCTTCGAAGGATAAATCTCCAATTTTCATATTTCGATTTCGTACAATATTCTGGTTATGAAAGACAATCATATATTTTGTCTTTTCGGCATTTACTTTCAAACCTATCTCTTTGCTTGCTTCAAGTAAAATTTCCGTGTTTTCCCTAATCGTTTGTGGATTTTCTCCTAACATATTCACGTCATCCACATAGACAAGAAGCTGATGTAACCCGTTCAATTCCAAACCTTCTGTGTCATCCTGAACATCATCATTATCACTATTGTCAGAAATACTTTTAAATCAGTCATTATCACGAGGAGAACTATAAAGTCCATAGAAAAATGTCCAGATTTAAACTATGAAATCAACAACAATCATCTCCATTATTAACGTATTTTCTCTCATTTTTTCTACAGAATGGTACAAGCTGTCACTACAAATATCACAATCAAACAGTGAACAGTCTACTGTTATCTAATAAATCGTCTTGTAATATGGCGCACGTGTTGAGGATAACCGTTTACTCAACTTTTGAAGGGCCTAAGTTTCGTTACTATAGTCTTGAAACTAACAGTAATGTTGAAAATACTAACAGCTTGTGTCAACTTTCACATACATTTGATTTCTGTTGGTTCTTATATTCATTCAGATTTGTTGTATAGGTGTATTGCAGATTGCTATTAAATGGTATTAGTACGTATAAATCTCGTTATACAATAATATGTAGGACTCTTTGCACGAATCGTTCGTTCCCTTTTATGTCTCCTTCTTTCTTCTAAAATATAAACAAATTATTCATTTTTAGGAAATCAAGGCAGTGTTCTATCGTATACTATGACATGGTTGGCTCTTTTAGTGTTCAACATTTTGTATTTGTGTACACGCATTCTCTATGGTAGTCACCTGATCAGTGTTAACTAAATTCTCCTCCTCCATTTCTGTCAATGTCTGTAAGACGACGACTTTGTAACCATAAAGACTACAGTACTACTGCAAAGTTTGTATTAGAGGTCCAAAAAGGAAATGAAATTGTTAAAAGAATGTACATTAAATTAGAAAAAATTAAGACGAGTTGGAATGCTGAACTGTAGAAAGCTCAAGTATGCAGGTAATCAGACAAAAGAATGCACAGAATTAAGGGACTATACAGTGTAGCAATCATGTAAGTGACGTGCCTCGAAATAAAGGTAGACATTCACTATGCTTGTATTTCTTTTCAAGGTTTTCTCTAAATTTAAACAAATGAAATGCAGCGACTATGAACACTTACAACACAAGTCTCTAATTTTGAATAAAATATAAATATCTCAAATTTAAGGCTATCTGTAAAAGAGTCGTAACCCATAATACTAAGACTGATCACTTTAATGGCAAGTGTAACCACGTTTAAAGACTTAATTCAATTGCCAAATATTTTAATTAAGATATTTCGGTGCAATACTATCGGTATTAATATTTTCATTGAGACATTGCAGTGAAAATATTGCATTCTTGCTCAAGTGTAAAATTCTAGTCTTTCTTTGCATTTGCATCAATTTATTGTACCCTATATAATCATGTCTTTTACAGTAAATTATTTTTAATTAACAAAAGTTTACAAAAACAAATTGTTTTGAAAGAACAAAATGAAACAATTTTTGTCAATGATATTTCGAGTTTCCGTAATCAAAGCAAATTACGTAACACATATCTTCAGGTAATAGTAAAATTGGAATATACAGGTATATAGACCTACATTGTAATAATAATACCGACAATACACACAATGTATGTGTAGAAATGACGTGTGTGTGTATGTGTGTGTGTGTGTAGAAATGATGTGTGTGCAGAAATATGCGTGTGTGTTCGTGCGTGTGGAAGTGACGTGTGTGTGTGTAGGTATGTGTGTAGAAATGACGTGTGTGTGTGTGTGTGTGTGTGTGTGTGCAGAAATATGCGCTTGAATGCGTGCGTGTAGAAATGAAGTGTGTGTGTGTAGAAATATGCATGTAAATGCGTGCGTGTAGAAATTACGTGTGTGTGTGTGTGTGCGCAGAAATGTGTGAACAAAGAAATAATGTGGTAAATATTCATGGCACTGGTGTGATATATTAAGGACACTGGTGCGATATAATATCAATGACAACAATGAATTTTATATAAGAAGTTAGTAGTATAATGACTACAACTTCCTATGTCTATAACTTAGTATACGAATAGTTAACTTCGCTTCGACATTTTTCTGAGACAATGGGAAAAATACAATAAGGATCGAACATAAAACAAAATTCAATATTACTACTTCCAGTTATAGAAAAGGAAGACAAGGGAAAGCTCTACATTCAATATACAGTTTCAGCAGTAGGCCTACGTTCCTGCACTCTGATAACCAAGGCCCGGATTTTGAAGACATTCTTTCTTTTTCCTCGTATGCATTGCTCTTAAGTATTAAAATCCTGAACACGAAACTCATTAAGTAAACCACAAAACAAAAATTGGACTTAAATAAAAAAAACTAAAGATTATATACAATAAAAAAAAAAGTAAAAGCCGGGTGATATATGATGTAACGAGCAGAAATCAATGATGATGTACAACGTTTACACAGACTCAAACACACAAATAAGAGTGTTCTATTTGCAACGTTGTTTCTTGTTGCAGTAATAGCAGTGAACCTTGACAATGATGTCATCTGAAATAGTGTCGATACGTTTACAACGCGTTGACACACATAGGCTTAATTTACGACGACGTGAGAGTCCAATACTTATCGAAGCTTGACTGCTAGAATAGACACCTTGATGTAATCATATTGAAGACCTATTGGTACATTGTAAGTCATTGTCAATTTCCTCATATTAGTTGCATAATCCCCAGGGCAAATATATGCAGACTTGCAAGAACTCACGGTACTGTCCTTCAAAATGTTGACCAGACATGACTACAGACGTCACAGCATTAAAGAATTGGCAAAATTTAAGGCTACTTTGTATAGATGTGCGTGTGTGTGTACGCGCGCTCGAGAGCAAATAGTGCCTCGAATTTCTAAATTCCTATTTTGGGTATAGGACATAGGTATTTAACAAGTTTCTTTCTATTTAATATGTAATATATTATATTTGCACATTATATGTAACTAATCAGCGATGTATTTAGTATTTATTTATTTAAGCTGGTAGAGATCAAGCCATCAAACTTTCTCTTCCCTTTACCAGGAAATTACAAATAATATATTAAGAATACAATTAAAATTATAATTACAATTAATATTAAATTTACAATTTCAATTGCAATAAAACCATAGTACTAAAAGATTAACTGATTAGTAAATACTAGACAATGTATGCAATGGGTGGGGAAAGGAACTGGCAACCCTAACCTAACCCATTATCTCCTGACTTTGTTGCCTCATGAGTAGTCTTATTTGTGTCACTTGTGAGATTGAAACCTGCCTTAGAACAGTTGACTAAACAAGAACATTATATGTGTGTATGTATGTATGTATGTATGTATGTATACGCATACACATATACAGTACATACACACACATACTTGTACATATACTGGGTGGTTAATTAGAAAACATACAATAGGAATATGAATTCTACACATAATTTGCACATTGAACAAGTAGCTTTTCTACTTTATACTAAACCGTTACTGAAATATTCTGTATAAAAAAGGTATAACCATCCATTCTACTGAAAGTAAATTTTGTTCTAGCTTATATAAGAATCTAAAAGTAAATAGAATACACGATTGTACCCACTAAAACTTCACTAATTTGTGGTGCATGTTCATCTCTCTAAGTTATGAATTAATTAAAAGAATAAAAGTTATTTTCAACAAAATGAATGGATACCGGTATACAATATTCGTCTAAACAAAATCTTCAATAATATTACCAAGAGATTAAAGGAGATTTATTTTCATAGTTTTATATCTATTTATTTTAAGATGAGATCCCGATGCTGCGTCTCCCGATTTACCACTCGCTATATGGATGTATTCTAGTGTATTGTATGTAATACGGCCATTGATTACACTTTGTCGTCCAGATTTAGTTCTGTTTCTGATAGTATGAATTTTGTTAATTGACATGAATTCTTAGCTGTTTTATTGCTTTATTAGTACTGAAACAGACCGGGTTTCAATTTCCGATTGTAAAGAGAAAATGTACAGGGATCGATGTGGTCCACTATCCTGCAATTGTTTGGTGTATCGTAAGCGTGGAATGGCGCCATGCCAAAGACCTGAACAGGTAGGTAGTCACTATTTGTAAAAATAAAATGTTTCAGAATCTGCACAATGGGCCATCCTCCTAAACTGTAGAAATACCTCGCATCTGGAATTCGTTACCTAATGACGTCAGGGACTGCCGGACTTTATCACAATTCAAAATTAAATTTGAAAATTTTGTCTTATTTAATGCTTTTTAGGTATTGCTAGAAGTGTTGATTTGTGTTTTTTATATTATTTTTACTCTAGATTAAAATTGCAAGTTTCTTGTTTATGTTAGTTAATTAGTTAGGATACAATTAATTATGATACTTAAACATTCATTTAAAGTTTGTGTGACTGCAACCTGCGTATATTTTTGTGGGCTTTATTTTGTTTATAGTGTATTTGTTTCCTTTTTATTTCTATTATTGTATTTGTATTTCTGGTGGTGTGGAAGAGAAGGCCTAATGGCCTTAACTACACCAGAATAAATCAATAAATAAATTAAATAAATAAATAAATAAATCGAAATACCCAATTCTGAAAATTATCATCATCATCATCATCATTATCGGTATTTTAATGCGCTACAATGCCTTTT
Organism: Periplaneta americana; assembly: GCF_040183065.1. Lineage (NCBI taxonomy): Eukaryota > Metazoa > Arthropoda > Insecta > Blattodea > Blattidae > Periplaneta > Periplaneta americana. Next base: position 56,832,027 of record NC_091133.1, read on the forward strand.
TCACTGGGTCTGTCATTCTATGACAAAAAGTATTATGGGATCTATAACGAAAATGTAATGGGTGCAATCAGACATATGACGAGTAAATTGTGACAAATGAATAGAATCCCCTTTCATTTCAATTGAGACTAGCTCCTCACATGACGGATCTCTTATCGCAGATATGAAAGTCCACCGCAGAAACGTTACAGGATAACTACAAGATGAAGGAGAAACACATTCTCTCCGTGGAATAGAGATAAATCTCCGCTCACACAAGGAATCGAAAAAATACCTGTTTTTGTGAAGAGCATGCACTATCCACCGAGCTACATTATCCTCTGAGTACTGAACAAGTAAACAAGTGAAGATTTAGAAGAGATACTTGATGCTGCATTTAAGCCACTGATTTCATCTAGTCACAACATCGGCTTTTTGCACTGAAAACCGGGCTTCATATCCTGACGAATGCAGTGGACTTTGTGGTAGTATTACACTACGCTGTACTGAGTACTCCCACTCTCACGCTAACAATACAACGATCAACAATACCACTACCATTCAGAGAAATTATCGGACACTATCATTCAACTTCGCAGGGTGGATGGCCCATTCAGTGAATTAGCTAACGAAGGCTGGTATTAGTGGTAAAAATTCGGGATGCTATCCCCTTAAAAGAAACTCCACGAACGTATTTTCTACCGCATATCCTGGAAAGAGTCGCATTTTCTTGCGAAAGTCATCAGATGCAAATTACTCTAACGAGAACAGGAAATCGAGAGGAAGGCCGATCACACCATTACGCAAACAGATGTGGGAGAGCTTGCTGCGTGGGAAACCACTTTCCTCCATTCACAAACGTAAAGTTATCAAAGAATAATCTAATAAACTGCCTTACCCCAAAATTGTAATCACTGCCGAGTTAATCTAGGTAGAGGAGACCAAAATCTTAGAAGCACTGACGACTTCTCAGAGACTAAAGTGCGTTAACGACTGAGAAAACTGTATCAACTAAAAAAAGTATGTAGTGTAAATCCTATTACTTCCCATTTGCATGTGATATTACCGAAAAATTCAGAGGGCAATGTTATCATTTAATCAGTTTTAATCTTAGAAGGGAAACCTACTCAAAATCATGCACGCTACAAACCACTGGAAAATCTAAAAAGGGTAAAATGCCCGTATAATATCCTCAGTTCTGGAGACTAGATTTTAAAGACATCTTTCCTGATGATAGATTCGATTGAATCCAAAATTTGGATGTGTCTGTGCCTATGGCATGCTGCAAAATGGGAAAAAATCGCATCATATTGAATACCGTTAAGATCTCTATTCATATTTCATAATATTTTTCTTGAAATAAATTTCTTTCATTTATTAAGGGTTGTAAATATGATTCAGAGTCTAGTATAATGCAATTTATGTGCTACACTATTAGTCATTATTTCCCCTTCATTTCTTTCTAGAATATACAGTAGGCCCAATACCATATAATCTGTACAAGTACTTGCTGTGTTTCACCTGAATTGGTTTGTTGGAAAGTCGTTAGTATGAGAGTCTAATGGTAAGAAAAATAAAGGATATAGTTCATGTAAAAAACTACGCTAAGTCTAAGAGTCTGATGGATCGTTATGAAAGTGACGTGAGAATAATAACATAACTCATTCTCATCAGAGTTTTTCTAAGCAATTTTTATTACTACACAAATCGGCACCAAGATTCTAAGATACTGTTGGCTGTTACGAGTTAATTTCTTACATAAATTTTGCATAATTATGCTACAGTTGTTTACATTACTTGTACTTTTCTGTTTATTGTAACTGTGTGTAACTTATACAATGCAAATTCCATGAATACAAGGCTATTGCTTTCACTTAGTATCTGTTGTCTTAACTTTTATTACTGCACAAAATTTGTTTTATTACTGCACACCTAGATCATATATGTAACGGACAACTCATCGCTATGTTAAAATCGGCAGCACTTTGAAGAGAACAACCGCCAGGATCGCCACCCGTCCGCCGTAAGCGAACACGAGATGGCAGTACAGTCGCTAATGCAATTCAAATGGGAATTATGACGTGACTCCTTATGTAACAACTATATGGCAGCATAGTAAACCTCACAAAAGTTGTTAACCTCAAAGCCAATAAGGCCGACCTATCTGGGTATATATGATCTAGGCTGCACATATTGCTAGGCTATATTACTGCATAAATTGTGTATGACTGCACACTAAAAAAAACTCTGATTCTCATTGCTACGCATCTGACGTCAGATGTTGAAATTTGCTTAAAATGTTATTCATTTAGCACTGAAGCATGAACGTTTAACGTGAAAACTCTTCGGCGATATTGGGGTTACAAAGGAAGAAGATGATAGAAAATCTAAGTACTCATTGTCAGTAAAAACCTTACATGTAACAGCTTCGTTGACCACATATCTCTCATATACTGTAGGTAGGAATTATATCCTGACCTGCTCTAATGGAAAATAGTCTGTTGATGGGACTGAAAGCAAATGGAATGGCGGGATGACTGGGTTATCAAGAATTGTGACAATTATGAAGCGATTTTAGAATGAAACTTTGAGAACCAAAGTAATCTAAGCAAACCTGTATGTCACTGGGTTTACAAAAAGAAAACTTCTCAGCTATCCTCAGTCCCGAACCCTGTCATGTTCGGTCACATTTCGTCATCGTATTGTGGTACTACAGCAAGGCAGTATAGAAATGCTGTAATGAATAACTGTCGACAAAGCCCTCGTTATTTCCCTGAATTGTACCATAATTATATACATACGCAGCAGAGAGTTTTCTGGAACAAGTGTATTCAGCTAAGAGCTTGTAACCGCACTGAAGTTCGCACTGTAGCCATGTTGGTATTTTGAAAAGTTTTCAACTACGATATCGGCGGACAAGTTTATTACCTCGCCTAGCGTGGAATTCCAGACATCCACTTTGTTAGACTCAATCACGCGGACACGAATTATCGGATTATCTAGGTTGTAATAAAGTGGAAATATTCTGCAGAGGCGGCAATACACCTCTCTCGGGCTTTGTGTTCTAATCTCACGGGGAATTCCAATCAAAGGAATGACGCAGATATTATTACTATTTCTGTAATTAATATTATAATTACTGCTACTGGTTTCTTATCACTGACTGACCACAGCACCGTAAGCACCGTGGATATTAGTCGTACAATTATACATTACAACTAGAATTGAATTCCTTGCATCGCTCCGGTCACCTCAACACAGTGCACGATATTGAACAATAGACTCTTTTCGCTATACGCTAGATATCGTCAATCTCCTGGCACCTACGCAGTCAGCAGCCCACCCGACACCTACGTAGCCTTCAGTATCCAGCCTGCAGTCGCACAGCATCTAATCCAGCCCTTACGGGGAAGCGACATGGAACTCAGAAACCCCCGCCCATGTCCTTTTCGCTTACACTGCATTATAAACAAACACACAGTAGCCACTGGTGTATCAGTGATGGATTTCAGGCGACCAGCGAGAGGTGAAAGTTTTGTAAAAGCTTTGCCTTATACAATCCGTCCCTGAGCAATACTTACTTTCTGTGTACTCTTCTCAGCCGGGGAAGGTGGAGTGGGGAGTTAAGGGGAAATCTGCAGTGTCTCAATTAAGTTAATAGTGCCCAGGCCTGATCTACAGTGTCTGTAGTCGTCTTACAGCTAGAGTCAGCTATCTTAATCAGCATCTTACAATGTATCTATTGTCACTTGTCACCCAGCACCCACAGTGTCTATAGTCACCCAGCAGCCATAATGTCCCTACAGTCACCCAGCATCCATAATGTCCTTACAGTCACCCAGCATCCATAATGTCCCTACAGTCACCCAGCATCCATAATGTTCCTACAGTCACCCAGCATCCATAATGTCCCTATAGTCGCCCAGCATACATAATCTCCCTATAGTCACCCAGCATCCATAATGTCCCTACAGTCACCCAGCATCCATAATCTCCCTATAGTCACCCAGCATCCATAATGTCCCTACAGTCACCCAGCATCCATAATGTCCTTACAGTCACCCAGCATCCATAATGTCCCTACAGTCACCCAGCATTCATAATGTTCCTACAGCCACCCAGCATCCATTATGTCCCTATAGTCGCACAGCATACATAATGTCTCTACAGTCACCCAGCATCCATAATGTCCCTAGTCACCCAGCATCCATAATGTCTCTACAGTCACCCAGCATCCATAATGTGTCTACAGTCACCCAGCATCCATAATGTCCCTATAGTCACCCAGCATCCATAATGTCCCTATAGTCACCCGGCTTCCATAATGTCCCTATAGTCGCCCGGCATCCATAATGTCCCAATAGTCGCCCGGCATCCATAATGTCCCTACAGTCACCCAGCATCCATAATATCCCTATAGTCACCCGGCTTCCATAATGTCCCTATAGTCGCCCGGCATCCATAATGTCCCAATAGTCGCCCGTCATCCATAATGTCCCTACAGTCACCCAGCATCCATAATATCCCTACAGTCACCCAGCATCCATAATATCCCTAGTCACCCAACATCCATTATGTCCCTATAGTCACCCAGCATCCATAATGTCCCTACAGTCACCCAGCATCCATAATGTCTCTACAGTTACCCAGCATCCATAATGTCCCAACAGTCACCCAGCATCCAAATGTCCCTACAGTCACCCAGCATCCAAATGTCCCTACAGTCACCCAGCATCCATAATGTCCCTAGTCACCCAGCATCCATTATGTCCCTATAGTCACCCAGCATCCATAATGTCCCTACAGTCACCCAGCATCCATAATGTCCCTACAGTCACCCAGCATCCATAATGTCTCTACAGTCACCCAGCATCCATGTCTCTACAGTCACCCTGCATCCATAATGTCCCTATAGTCACCCAGCATCCATAATGTCCCTAGTCACCCAGCATCCATAATGTTCCTACAGTCACCCAGCATCCATAATGTCCCTACAGTCACCTAGCATCCATAATGTCCCTAGTCACCCAGCATCCATTATGTCCCTATAGTCACCCAGCATCCATAATGTCCCTACAATCACCCAGCATCCATAATGTCCCTACAATCACCCAGCACCCATAATGTCCCTACAGTCACCCAATACCCACTGTCTCTATACTCAGTCACCCAGCACCCACATAATTAGTAGGCACCCAGCATCTGCCTCAATCCTTCAGCATTTATCGTTCCTATTTCAGGGTTTGGAACAACAACACAATCTGAAGTTAACAATTTTATCGATTTATCTAAATCTTGATCGTTACAACAGTTTTTGTTCTCGTTATGATCATTAAATGTAATAACTTTGCTTTTTTATAATCTTAAGCAAAAACGTCTGTAGAAATTATGGTATAATACAGCGACTTCGGAGCACTGATGCATTGAGGAAAGTAGTGAAAACCGTAGAAAACGTGCTTTCTGGACAATTTATTGCAAATTTCATGCTATCTGCTAAGGCTAAACTGAGTAACTTCTCGGGCTATATTCATGTTTTCATTAGTCAATAAAATTACTAACGCACTAACGAACATCATCTACCTAGTGACACATCATATACACTATAACACGTTTATCATGTTATGTAACTATAAAAACTCTGTCATTCATGGCATAAGAAATTCCATTTTTTATTTAAAATATCAGTTACTTGTAATTATTTTTATTAGTTTTACAATGCTACGAAAGCAAAACGTGGAAAATAAGAACATAATATAAAAAAAAATGATTAAAGCTAGCACAAATGTAGGCACGACATTATTAGTCGGGAATACAAGAAAGACATTTGGAGAAAAAAAATAATATACAGTAGATACGGAAGTCCATCATAAAGGGTGAAAATAACAATTTTAAGACTGTTACGTTACAGATTTTGACAGCAAACATTGCTTTATAAACCCATGTAAAACGGACTTCAGACGACTTCGACGTATTATGGCAAGTTTCTGTGATAAGAAGAAACTTGTTCTTCAATTTTTATCGTGAAAACATAGATCTATATCCCCATGCGCCATAATGGTGTGTAAAGGGGATAAAAAAATCTTATGAAGTATGAAGAGAAATTACTATGATTCAGCAAAAAAAAAAAAAAAAAAATACTAAAATTCGAAATTTGCTCGGATATATGTCTTTAGCATTCCTGATAGCTGTAAGAATGGTGTAACACTTGCCTTCTGTCTGTACACTAAGTCTCTTAAATTATTCATGTTCAGAATCTATGAGTAAATTTATCTGAGAATTATGTAAATAACATAATATTTCAGTGAGAAACTGATAAGTTTTCAACTGGAATGGACATTACATAACGGCGATTTACTAGACATCTGAGAGAACTACTTGCGTGACTTTTGTATTACATACAATGAACTGACTTACGAAACTCTACAGTTCGTACAAAAAGAAAAACGATCCCAATAGGCATTATACATAGGATTATTTCTACTCTTCGTTACGATTTGGTCCATACTTTCAGTTTCCCTCTTTCCTTTCTTCCTTCATATACGACATTTTTCTTGAAGGGTTACGGTCATTGGCTGTAAACTCTTTTATGCTTGTGGAAGTTTCCAGAACAATTAATGTAAAAATAATATTGTTCACAATCTAGTATAACTAAAAGGAGGGTACGACGTATGACGTCAATTCTCTTACTCCTCTGCATAGCAAAGAATGCCATGTGTAACACGGAAGGTGTGCGAGCATCTTGTTTTGTTTTTCTGCTCTTATAGAACTTTTTCGTTAAGCAAAAAAATAATTCGCAACATGATAAAAGAACTGCGTTGTTGTGAATCGTAAGACTAATTTTGTTTTACAAATATAAATGAAAACACAGCAAAAGGTCTCTAGTTTATTTCTTGGCTTTTCAGAGCATTCGTGATTCCGATGTTGATAGGCGAGACATCCTGTCTCAGTCCTCACTAAGCCAGTTCCCATTCCCGGAACCTGAAGCCCAACCCCTTCCTATACGAATATCAGCACTGAAAACCCGTACCATCCGCAAGACCTCACCCAGTGAAGATAGATGAAATGAGGGGAAGGCGGACAGTATTAGGGGAATGGAAGGAAACAGGAGTATCCCGAGAATATTCGCTTGCAACAATTACTTCGTCCACCACAAATTCCATCATGACCTGGCTGGGGATCGAACCCGAGCTGCCTGCTTGCGCTAGTTCTGTGGAACTCAACAGTATATAGACAAGCAGTCAAGGAAGAAAATAATAATAGTAATAAATTAAGTGAGCTTACAATCGCACCTATTCTTGTTTCAGGTGGTGACACATGGCCCTGACCTTGTGCATCACGCCACCGCCGGCCTTCTGCGCTCCCCCACAGCACTGTTCTGTCTGACGGACGTGTTACTCAACGAGCTCTGAGCAACAACGGCACAGGCGTGTGGACTGAAATACCCTAAGTTGCAGGACTTCAGATACATTCTCATCGAAGTTGCCAGTCTTGGAAATCGCAGCACAGTTATCCTTAATATATAGCCTATAATAGTGTATAGTACTAGTAGTAGTTCTTTTACTACCAACTACACATCAAAGGACAATTGGAGATAAGAAAATAGGAAAAGCAGAGAAAAAAGGTAACAAAGTATAGAGAAAGAGAAGAAAGAAGGCGAGCAAAGGAGGAAGAGAAAAAAGAAGGCGAGCAAAGGAGAAAGAGAAAAATAAAGGCGAGCAAAGGAGGAAGAGAAAAAAGAAGGCGAGCAAAGGAGGAAGAGAAAAAAGAATACGGGCAAAGGAGGAAGAGAAAAAAGAAGGCGAGCAAAGGAGGAAGAGAAAAAAGAAGGCGAGCAAAGGAGGAAGAGAAAAAAGGAGGCGAGCAAAGGAGGAAGAGAAAAAAGAAGGCGAGCAAAGGAGGAAGAGAAAAAAGAAGGCGAGCAAATGAGGAAGAAAAAGAAGGCGAGCAAAGAAGAAAGAAAAAAAGGCGCGTAAAAGAGGAAGATGAGAAAGAAGGCGAGCAAAGGAGGAAGAGGAGAAAAAAGGCGAGAAAATGAGGAAGAGAAGAAAGAAGGATTGCAAAGGAGAAAGAGAAGAAAGGCGAGCAAAGGAGGAAGAGAAGAAAGAATGCGAGTAAGGGAGGAAGCGAAGAAAGAATGCGAGTAAGGGAGGAAGAGAAGAAAGAAGGCGACCAAAGGAGGAAGAGAAGAAAGAAGGCGACCAAAGGAGGAAGAGAAGAAAGAAGGCGAGCTAAGGAGGAAGAGGAGAAAGAAGGCGAGCAAAGGAGGGAGAGAAGAAAGAAGGCGAGCTAAGGAGGAAGAGAAGAAAGAAGGATTGCAAAGGAGAAAGAGAAGAAAGGCGAGCAAAGGAGGAAGAGAAGAAAGAATGCGAGTAAGGGAGGAAGCGAAGAAAGAATGCGAGTAAGGGAGGAAGAGAAGAAAGAAGGCGACCAAAGGAGGAAGAGAAGAAAGAAGGCGACCAAAGGAGGAAGAGAAGAAAGAAGGCGAGCTAAGGAGGAAGAGGAGAAAGAAGGCGAGCAAAGGAAGGAGAGAAGAAAGAAGGCGAGCTAAGGAGGAAGAGAAGAAAGAATGCGAGTAAGGGAGGAAGAGAAGAAAGAAGGCGACCAAAGGGGGAAGAGAAGAAAGAAGGCGACCAAAGGAGGAAGAGAAGAAAGAAGGCGAGGTAATGAAGAAGAGAAGAAATAAGGCGAGCAAAGGAGGAAGATGAGAAAGAAGCCGTGCAAAGGAGGAAGATGAGAAAGAAGGCGAGCAAAGGAGAAAGAGGAGAAGGAAGGCGAGCAAAGTGGAAAGAGAAGAAAGAAAGCGAGCAAAGGAGGAAGAGAGGAAAGAAGGCGAGCAAAGGAGGAAGAGAAGAAAGAAGGCGAGCAAAGGAGGAAGAGAGCAAAAGACGAGGTAGAAGGAAGAGAAGAAAAAAGGCGAGCATGGGAGAAGAGAGAAAAGGACGAGCAAAGCAGGAAGAGAATAAAATGCGAGCAAAAGGGCCTAAGGAAATTGCGAGCAAAAGAAGAGACGAAATTGCGAGCAGAGGACGAGAGGAAATGCGAGCAAAGGAAGAGAGGAAAAGCGAGCAAAGAAAGAAGAGAGGAAGAGCGAACAAATAAGGGAAAGAGGAAAAGCGTGCAAAGGAGGGAGAGAGAAAAAGCGAACAAAGAAGGGAGAAAGGGAAAGCGAACAAAGGAGGGAGAGAGGGAAAGCGAACAAAGGAGGGAGAGAGGGAAAGCGAGCAAGGGAGGGAGAGAGAAAGTGAGAGCAAAGGCAGGAGAGAGAAAAGGCAAGCAATAAAAGGAGTGAAATGGTGAGCAAGGGAAGAAGAGGAATAGGGAGGAAAGTAGGAGAGAAAAAGAAGAGAAAAATATGTATGCGGAAGACGACGTCCTAGATTCCCTGAAAGTACGCAGATGGAAATTTTTCACTGACGACAAAGATGGAGAAGACCGTCTTTGAAATAGGTAGGAGAAGGATTGGTATTAATGTGGAACGATGAACAAACCTGTTGGCACACAAAATATGGCATCGTGTATAAAGTTTATTATTAGAACATTCACAGAATATTCTATGTAACTTCAGAATGCTTAATTTCACGTCACCTAATCATTAAATACGTCTCGAAAGTAACCTAACTAAAGTCTTCATTTTAGTTCGAACACCATCAGCTCTGGTACAAGTCCGTTGCATATCGAATCTAATCTTGCAGGCGTTTCTTCAATATAGCTACGTCACACACAAGTTAAGTCTCTTACGTGTATTATTAACATAGCAGTAAACTGTTAACAGACGTCAACATCTGTCAGTAACATGTGCAAATCTTACTACGTACTTCCTGATTCACGATGACTACGCAACCTTGACCATAAAAAGACTAACGAATTAATAAGAGTTCAATTTTTATTCGTAACACACACTCACAGACAGTGCTGCCTCTAGCGGCCGGACCACAGTAGCAAGTGCAATTCAGACGAATAACTAATATTTCTTCAAACAACGTAATAGTGAATTTATAAAGTTACTTTAACTCAGTCATTCTCAATAGCTTACATTCATTTCAGACTACAATATACCAGCATCTCTGTCAAGTTTCATGTCTTATTTATACACGATCATCTCAGACATCGTTGATACTTTTTATTTCTCCATTAAATTTTACAAGTAAGGAAATATGGGAATTGAAATACTGTTAGCACTTGCAAAAGAGAAACAGAACAGTTAACATTCTAAATTTACTACTTACAATAAATAGCTATGCAGTCATTAAATATTATTTCTTGCCATCAAAAACATCTTCACTTCGGTCTTACCATCAATGAGAACAGAGCTAGAGAATCAAGAAAAAGGGAAAGAAAGAGAAACAAACGAAGAGAGGGAAACCGAGAGAAAGGGAGAAACAAGAGTGACACAGAAGGGAGGAAAGAAGAGAGAGGGGGTAAAAACAATAGAGAGGGAGTAGATATATAAAAGGGAGGAAAGAGAAGTATGAGAAGGGAAATATGACGCGAGATAAGGAAAAAAGGAACACGAAAAATGAGGGCAGAATTAACGGGAAAGAGATGTTAATTTACTTACTTACAAATGGCTTTTAAGGAAGTATGCCGCCCTCACATAAGCCCACCATTGGTCCCTATCTGTGCACGATTAATCCACTCTCTACCATCATATCCCACCTCCCTCAAATCCATTTTAATATTACCCTCCCATCTAGACTACGTCTCGGCCTCCCCAAAGGTCTATTTCCCTCCGGTCTCCCAACTAAAACTCTGTTTGCATATCTGGATTCGCTCACACGTGCTACATGCCCTGCCGATCTCAAACGCCTGGATTTAATGTTCCTAATTATGTCAGGTGAAGAAAACAATGCGTACAGTTCTGCGTTGTGTAATTTTCTCCATTCTCCTGTAACTTCATCCCTCTTAGCTCCAAATATTTTCCTAAGAACCTTATTCTCAAACACCCTTAATCTCTGTTCCTCTCTCAAAGTGAGCGTCCAAGTTTTACAACCATAAAGAACAACCGGTAATATAACTGTTTTATAAATTCTAACTTTCAGATTTTTTTGACAGCAGACTAGATGACAAAAGCTTCTCAACCGAATAACAACACGCATTTCACATATTTATTCTGCGTTTAGTTTCCTTTAGTTATATTTGTTAATGCTGCTCCAAGATATTTGAATTTTTCCACCTCTTCGAAGGATAAATCTCCAATTTTTATATTTTCATTTCGTACAATATTCTGGTCACGAGACAATCATATACTTTGTTTTTCCGAGATTTACTTTCAAACCTATCGCTTTACTTGCTTGAAGTAAAATTTCCGTGTTTTCCCCTAATCGTTTGTGGATTTTCACCTAACATATTCACGTCATCCGTATAGACAAGAAGCGGATGTAACCCGTTCAATTCCAAAACCTGTCTGTTATCCTGAACTTTCCTAATGTTAATTACAACGAAAAAAAGAAATTGTGTTAACCTGTGGTAACTATGTGACAGCACTAACATTTTAATATCGAACATGTATGAATGCTATTATGAATTATATTATGCGCTGGTAATGAAGTGCTTTTATGTTGCTGTTAATTTTCTATTCTAGGCGACCAAATTTCCCCGTTTATATTTCAACTCTCAAGGACGCAGGGGAAGAATCTGATTTCATTCAACATGTGTTCCTATGAATAAATTAAATAAAATACTGTGTTGGGGTGAGAGAGAATCACGCAACATCTGGCAACATTCCCACCCCCGCTTTCAACACGTATGGCCCATTACTGTCCCGTGATCAGTGGCGGCTAGTGCCAAAGCGTGCACGCAAATGAGTAAATGATTACACAACGTATTCAGTGCAAGAGAGACACAAGTCATCGCACCACGTGGTCCCCACGCTGAATCACTGTGACGTCACTGTGTATGTCGGCATCTGCCGTGGGCTCGCCGAGCTGTGGCTGCTGATTGGTGGGTTGAGGGCACGTGGTCCGTGGTGTGACACGCTCTCGCTCAATGAGAGGTTAGGCGTGTGGAGGGGCGCACCGTTAAACACTCATAATGATGCAGGCTATCCTGAATTGCTAGGAAACAGCACACAAGCGCCACAAAAAATTGAACTGTACCTATTAAAATGTCAAATGCTTTCTCTACATTAATGACAACAGCTGTTAGATGAACTCAAGTGCAGTCGCATTCTGAGAATGGAATTCATACCACGAACATTCTCATGACACTTAAACTATGTTATCAGATAGAAGGACAAACTTAGTTTTCACGTCTGACGCAAAACTGCCGACTCAGTTCAAATTTGATCTCCAATTTTTCTCTGCATGTCTGGTTCGCCTACAGACAAGGGAGCGGGAAATTTCAGTGAAGGAACGTTTCACCATTTCGTTCAAGATAATTTGCCCAAATCAATCCAAAATAGTAAGATCTATATTATGTTTATATTCTTCAGCAAATGGTTCCCATAGTAAGCAAATTTCGCGTATTATTTTATACAGAACAAAAACTTAGAATACGTGGCAATCAATTCATAATATGGAAATCAGATGAAATATAAGTTTGAAAAACGTGAAAAATGAGCAAGAAACTAGTGTGCTGAACTTAACAAAATCGAGATTTGGAGCTGTGGTGGAATATAAATAAAGAATGAAGTCAAAAGTACTCTCTGGAGACATGATTTTGGCATTTACAAATTTAAGAACGCGGTATTCAATTTATTTTCAAGAACAACGGATGATGAAGAGAGCAGAAAGAAAATAGAAGCAATGGACGCAAAAAGGATGAGAAAGATGGGCAAAATATGAGCAGAGGAAAACGAAACGAAGGATAAGAGGAAAAGATTAGCAAGGAAGGAAAACAAAAACGTGGGGAAGATTAGCAGGAGAGGAGAGGAAGATTAGCAAAGGTCCATAAAGACCAGGGTAGGATTAGTACAGGAGGAGAAGACGAGGGGAAGATTAACAAAGGAGAATGATACGCGGTGATGATTAGCAAAGGAGGAGGATACGAGGGGATGATTAACAAAGGAGGAGAAGAGGAGAAGATTATCAAAGGAGAAGGATATGAGGAGAAGATTAGTAAAGGAGGAGGAGACGAAGGAAAATTAGCGAAAGAGGAGAAGATGCTGGGAAGATTTGCAAAGATGCAGAAGGAGAGACGGGGGAGATTAACAAAAGAAAGAGGAAGATTAGCAATGCAGAATGGAATGAAGGGAAGATTAGAAAATGTAGAGGATGAGAAGACTATAGATAGATTAGCAAAGGAGGTGGAGAAGACTAGAGAAGATCAGAAAAATAAATGGAGGAGACGAGGAGTTCAGCAAAGGAGGAGGAGTAGACGAGGGGAAGATCAGAAAAGGAAGAGAAGACGTGAAGAAGATTAACAAAGGAAGAAGTTAGGAAAAAGTGAGCAAATGAGATGAGAAAATAAGCAAAAGGAAATGGAAGAGATATGAAGACGAGGAGTGGGGGAAAAGGACGAGAAAGAGGAGGAGAGGTGAGTAGGTGCAAAGGAGGAAAAAAACAGAATAATGTTAAAGATTTTTAAAACAATACGCCTATACAGAAAATAAAAAAATTAAAACCTTTAGGCCTACTTAAAATAACGTAACTTTACATGATGTAGCAAAACAGAAAAAAATTATTCTACAATATGGAAAAGTGCGTTTTTTCCTTATGTGACTCAGACTTGAGTCACTAATGTTGGTGTAGCTGCAATGCATGGAATTATAAACCGTCATTACAATACGGGTTGGTTCACGCAGCAATTAACAGATGTCTCCACCACATCACAGGCAGTGCCAATTAAGAGTCCAGTCATTCACATGTTGCTCGAATACAACCAGCGCTTCGTAAACAATTGCCGCTACGCAAAAGCGTCTAGGTGCCCATGGCTTTGGAAAATTGTGCGTGCGTGTATGCTATTTACAAGCCACATGTCCCATGTTAACGGCAATGAAGCTTTGTTCTCACACGTCACGTATTCCAGGCAAATGAGACACCAACTTAAATTTACGTAGAATGAGAAAATAATTTGTTCTGGTAACGTTGTCTTTTCCCTCCAAATTCAGACGGGCACCACAAATGAAGGCGTAAAGTTGGAGTTACAGGAAAATCGGTCATTTTTTTGTTGTTAATGTAAAAAAAATTATATCAATTACACATATAAAAATTGCTTCGAAAGTTTATGAAAGCTACACATTTAAAAACGCAGAAAAGTAAATGCATTATATACAATGAAACATAAAATCGATTTATGCTATTTGAAATAATAAAGACAATTTTTTAAATATTTCAGACATTATATTGGTTTTCACTTATTAAATTTGAAATTCTAAGTTGGAGTAAGTGTTTTCCACACATTTTCTTTCCAAATTTCACAGGTTAGGCGTATCCTGTTCTATTTTCACGATGTGTCTATTATATTTCCCTTGGTTTGAAACTTATCTTCGAAGTGGTTCATTATGAAAAGTCATTTTCGATAATTTTTCCTGTGATTTTTTCGACATAACCTACGCATTACTCATCTACTGAATCCTTCTCATTAAAATCTTTTAACTTAAGTTCGAGTTCCGTCTTCTCTTATGTGCTCTTTTGCTTCAGAATGTGGTAAGTAAGTATTAGTAGTATAGTAGTAGTATTGGGTTATATAAAGGCTTTCTGGACCTGGGCACTGTAAGGTGATGAGATCAGCACACGTACCGGCCGTCGTCGTCTGTCACGCCCAGGAAGGACGCAGTACTCGATTTCATGGAACGCTAAATGGGTTTCAGTGTTCTGGAAGTTACAGAGAGATGAAAAATCAAGTCTCTACCCGAAATTGATCCATAACTCTTCCAGTCACCAGTCTGTTGCTCTACTGACAAAGGTACTGTCGATGACACAGCTCATCTGCCCTGAATCTTGGGGAAGTTAGGGGTGTTGTTTAGAGGGGTGTGAGGCTAACTTTAGAGCAAGCGGCTGGCTAACGGTACGTTTGGTGTGAATACCCTCTGCTTAATCCCCTTTCTATTTTCTCCAAAAAAACATTTCTCTATCTTCATTTGTACTTGGAAGACGAAGGTGAACGTTTGCTTAATAGAATTGCTGGTGTAAATATATATTCAAAGTTAAGACGTAGCAATATAACTTTCATGTGTAGTGTACTCCATAGTAACGTGGCGCGGAATTGGTAAATCAATGTTTTTATAATGCATGCTACATTGTATTTCTAACTTCCTCTCCATCCACTACTAGTCCGAAACTACTACCCCAACCCCGCATTCCTTCCAGGGCAGATGAACTGTGTCACTGACAGTAGTCATACATCCACCTCAAATTTTAAATTTCTCTATGTTCAGAAGTAAGGAAATATTTCAAAGCTCTCTAACTTTGTTAAGTAAGTTAGTTTACTATAAATAATTCAGATTTGTTCAAAAAAGAATGGGGTTTATTCAGGTATAAACCAATTTCAAAACCAAATCGCCACAGTAGACATATTCACGAATTTCAGTCTGGCATTTTTTAATTGTTACAGAATCGGTATCTTCATTTTTTTCACAAGCTTCCACAAGGACTAAGCATTGAAAGGTCTGTATATATATTTTTTGCACAACATGCTCCATTACAGAGTAATACTACATGTTTTAGATTTTCCGTTTCCTACGATAAATATACATTTGGATTTGTACTGGTGAATACTCCCGATTTAGTCTATTTTGCCTATTTACACTGATCATACCTAAGCAAGATACGGAATTAATACAAATACATATATATGACTTAACCTAAATAAAAAGAAAAGAAAGTATATACACATGATGGGAATATATTGCAATTGTGACTTTTTTTTAACAAATTGTTAATGTTATAAAAGTTGAATGATAAATATGTGTAACCTAACAATAAATGCATTCCTACAATTGTTCAAAACCTACTGAATTGATTAAAGTGATGAATGGTTGAAGATGTAATTTTATAAGCTGATATTTGGTAGGTGGCCAACTTGCCGTCTTCGAAATGCTGTTTCTTAGAATTTCCCTTTGTTTCCTTAATATTGTGCAATCATACAGCAAGTGATCTATAGTCTGACTTCCACTATTACACGGACATGTTGCACTCTCCAGTAACTTGAATCGATGGAGGTAGGCTCTATTCATCCCGTGTCCTGTCACCATTGAAGTGAAGATGGCAGTCCATATCTTGATCCATTCAAAGTTCTGAACCTTCTCCGTTTACTAGTACAAGCTCTAAGTAACACCGAATACTTTATTGCCAGAACAAAGATACATATTGATTTTTTATATAAGAACACTCTAGCACCCTCAGAAAAACTTGCATACTCGTGCTCAGGAGGAATTATCTAGCCTATGCGACTCGTGATAATTATGTAATAATTTCATTTCTCTTTAAAATCATGTTTCTTGTCGCAAGAGAATATATCCCGACCTTCGGTCTTGAAATAATTCGTTAAGCTCAATGAAATTATCAGTAAACTCTTGAAAGTCACAGACAGCGACGGTTTACTACTCATTTTGTGGAGTTAAGCGATTCCAGGGCCACAGGTTGTCTACGAAACTAGGAATAACCTGCGCGTAATGATATGGCACCACCTTTCTTATGCAAGTAGACTGCAACTGACCTGGAGCAAAACTTAACTCACGAGCCTGTCCTTCACACTCCAAATATACTTTACATAAAGTTTGGGTACACCGCGTAAATCTCATCCCAGGCGTACTGTTGCTCAACACAATACTGCAGTCTGCACGTCGCCCTTACATTTCATGCGCAGAATGTTAAAAGTTTGTAAAGAAGAGGTTCACAAATACTGTTCAAGTAAAAGTATCATCCAACTGTCAATGACACCAATATGGCGGACTCAATTCCCGTTCTGACTCCACAAGGTTAACGAGACTGGTATGTAAAGTACACGAACGGCGCTGTTACGCCTATGACTTAACAACCGTTGCAGAATGCAATTCACCAGAGATGTGCAACACCAGAGCTCTAACGCATAGTTCATTACAACCAAACACTCAGCTTCTACCAGTAAAATGTACGGACACGAGGGGTCGTGGCTCAAATGATTTTTGCCATAAAACACAGTCTTTAATCACTAAATAGGTAATGATTAATAAACAAATAAGTTAATGAAAAAAAACAGGAATTAAAGTGATCAAATACAGAATTATTGTTAATATTCTAAATGACTGTGTTTACAAATACAGACAGATTCCTTCCATATGATCACTAAAATCGTCATCTTTCTATATTATCGTTTGGGTTTGTAAATTTAATAATCAGATTTTTTATACTGTATATTTTTAGTAGAGCCCTCAATGTACTCAGGAGGCAGACTCGCTGGCCTGGTGATCCGGAGCTGCGCTCGGGCTTGGGTTGGATCCCCGGTTTGGTCTGATTGATTGGTTTCTTCAGAGGTTTTCCCCAGCCGTGGGACTGATCCGGGTGGTCTATGGCGAGTCCTCTGCCTCACTTCACTGCACCGGCGTTTGGTCTGATTACCTGGTTGGGTTTTTTCCGAGGTTTTCCGCAACCATAAGGCAAATGCCAGGTAATCTGTTGACGAATCCTCGCCCTCACCTAATCTCACTACATCTCACCAAAAAATTTCGAAAATTTTAAATTAAAAAAAATTGTAAAAATCTTAATTATAATATTC
Source organism: Periplaneta americana (assembly GCF_040183065.1). NCBI lineage: Eukaryota > Metazoa > Arthropoda > Insecta > Blattodea > Blattidae > Periplaneta > Periplaneta americana. Next base: position 56,849,640 of record NC_091133.1, read on the forward strand.
TAAACATTTGATTTGTTCCATAAGATTCATTTCTAATGTAAGATCTATGGAATATAACTGAAATGAATATATATATAAGGTATGATTTTGTCCAACTTCGAAACATTTCCAAATATCATTCGTTTGCTTAACACGCCAATTTTAAAAAATATCACTTACTACCACTAAATTCGCCATCTTTCCAAACACACACTTGAGACCACCAAATTCGCACCATTTCAAATACAGGCCATTCGTTATTTCGTCAAACCAACTCGAGCATGGGGGAAGAAGGAAGTGGACGAGGAAGCTCCCCTCCCTCGCCACGATTCCACTTTCAGCTAGTTAGCAAACTAACCTCCAACATAAGGTTCTTACTATAATGCATACATCTGGTTTCGCAAGGCAACGAATGGCGTGTAACAAAATTAGTTTTTTTTTCCCCCTCGATATCACTAACAACCACAATACACTTCAATGTTTGAAATGCCATTTACGATTACTAGAACTGCCATCTTTTCAAATATCATTGTGACTACTAAATTTAATGTATTTCCAATTAGGTCTATCACCTTTACCAATCGCTTACAACAAAATTCATCATTTTTTTCGTATCTTACGACAATAAAATTAATCATTTTTCGTATGTCTTTTGCGACAACTAAATTCGCCACTTTCTAAAATATCACTTTCGATCACAAAAAAAAAAAAAAAAAAAAAAGGGCACGTTTTCATGTATTACTGGCGACCAATAAATTCGCCACATTTCCCAATATATTTTTGCTATCAAGATGAACAATCTTTCGAAGTATAGTTTAGAACCATTGTATTCATTATTTCCAATACAATTTTACTGCTACAGAATAGTAATATGCGTTACAAGAGCGGCATGTTGATGTTTTCATGTTCGAGGAAAAGATTGAAAAAGTGAAACGTAGTTGAGCTTTTTTTAATTTCCGAGAACATGAAAACAAACATACCGCTCGTGTATCGTACATTATTTTGTGCGAAGATCGTTTATTACATACCTGAAAGGCGAATTTATAATTAGTTGCAATGAAATCTCCATCTTTGTTTCTGTTCAATGACGGCAATTTTGGAAAACAAAAATATCTCTCTTCAACATTGTTGCTATAAAATGTTTTCTGTGTTTACTATATTGCAGCAGGCAGTGATATATGTCTCTCTTAATTGTCCCCCAGTCTATAAATGCGAACTTAAAACAAACGGTAAGGTTATGTAATGATTTATTTTTCATTTTAATATTTTAACAGTATTATTTATATAACATATTGCAGTAATAACATCGGCATCTGGAATCTTGTTGATTTTTTCACGGCTTCCTTAATGTTACTTGCATCACGAATGCAATAACTTTAGTGGAGTAGTAGAGTTTACTTAATTTTTGCAAATATTTAAAAACAATAATTAACAGTGCAATTTAGGTGAAATTGCAGTAGTAAGTTTCCAATTTATAATTATTACTATGTTGAACGTCTTTAAAAATAATATGTTAAAAGCCTAAAGCAGTAAAATGTATATGACGCTTAAGCGGTAAGAATAGGGAATTGTTATGTATGTTACGTTGGGAATACTGAATGTGGTATTTCACACTTACCGCGTATTGGTTTTGTGCGGAAAGCAAGCAAATACGCACGATCTCGCACAAAATAACTTTCCACCTGTAACTTCACCTGCAGGCATTACATTTTTAACAGCCATTGGCGCGGGGACGAAACATGGATTACAGAGGAAAATGTGATATTTGCAGAAACCGGAACTTTTGCCAGTTACAGACATTCCATCGCTAAACAAGTACAACTCTCTTCTAGCCATGCAGTCTACAAATTTCCAAGATTGACATTGGAATGTTGGTGTATGGGTACTGCGCCCCTCACGGCAAAAACAAGTGCACATCAGCTGACCTACAAGAGTGGCATAGTGCAAGAAGGACGTACGGCACAGGAGTTAGTCATCCGGGGAAGTTGCTAGGCAACGAGTATCTGTACGGGCTGTTTCCGTCGCAACAATGGGACTTGATTCAGAGTTCTCAAACTTGGCCGGAACTAGTTCACGCTCCACTGGTTGAAACACTCCAGAGTACGAGAGGACTGAATGCGCATTCAACAGTCAGGAGAATTATTATTATGTACCTTCGACTATTTGGGGGAACAGTTGTGTCTTGCCACATTATATTGCAACACCTCGCGTTCTGCACACCTTTACTTCAAATCATATCACTTCCAAACATTTCATGGTATTTCCTTTCAAACAACTGGTAACTATGATAATCTAAGACAATAGAATATGTTATGCATTGTATATTGAGTGTATTAAGGGATTAGGTACAGCTTACAGCAGTAACATTTTTGGAAATATTTAACATTTTTTTCCTCCATTACTGTATCTTGTACAATAATAAAAATTGGTATGTGTAAAACACTGTCCTTCTGCTACATGAAAAAAAAAAATATATTTTTACGATTTAAAAAATATATACGGTATATATATATATATATATATATATATATATATATATGTATTAATATTTTTTTTTTCAAAATTACAAATGGTGGCAGTTTTCTGTGCAGTGATGAAGCGTTTCCCCTCATAGCTCATAAACTTATTATTTTTTCATTTTCTCTGCCTTTTATCTCATTGTTGAAACTCATGTTTACAACTCTTTCAACTACATTCCTTAATAAATAATTTTTTTCTATTTTGTGTTAAAAGAAAATACTGATATTTGACCATTTTTCAAAATGAATTTATTTTTATCAGACAATCTATCTATATTGTTGATATGACATGCATAAATACACACAAAAAACTTCATTACAGAATGTTGGATAGTTTTTTAGTTATGTGGGAAAAGCATCATTACTGCACAGCGAACTGAATTTTAAAAAATGTGAATAATTTTTTTAAATCCTAAATTTTTTTTTCATATAGCAAAAGGATGGTGTTTTACACATGCTAGTTTTCAATAGTGTACAGTAGTTGCAAAAATAATCGGACCGATCCCTGTACCTGATTTCAGAGTCACAGATTCAAATTTTGCTAGTCATAAAACACAGCCATCTTGTATAATTAATTGTAACAATGAAATTTATTGCATTTGTTCGATTCTTACCGTCTTTTGTTTCCTTCAGTGCCTCAAACTTACAGACGAAAAAACTTTGAGAGTTTTATTTTCATCTGGCATCAATATTATATTTCTACCTCTATTCAGCAATGATAAGTGCGTATTTTTAGATTAAATAGCAGTACATACCTCTGGCTTCACTATCCATATTGAAATTACCACAGTTTGACACAATACACAGCACAGGATTCTTTTGTATCAGCTACAAGGGTCGGTCCGGGTTTTTTTGCCACTGCTGTACAAGATATAGTAATGGAGGAAAAAATGTTCAATATTTCCAAAAATGTTACTGCTGTAAGCTGTACCAAGCTCCATTAAGGAGTTAGGTACGTGTGAAATTTCCATTTTATATATTTTTATGGTAGACATTTTATTTTTGTGCACACACTCCTATTCATATCAATAATGATGTATTTAAACTTCATCTTCATAGGTACAGTACTTAGAAAGTCATTTACATTTCAAAAATAGTAATTTGCATATTTAAGAAAATCTCCCCCAAATTTTTAAGCATCATGCCTGAATTTTCTTTTGCAGTACTTTTGATCTGTCCAGAAAGTTTATATGTTCTCGCTTTCTTTCTTTCTTTTTTTTTTTTTTAAATTAAATCTATTCCAATTCAAATTTATAAAATTTACAAAATGAAAGCACACATTTTATTTCTTTTATTATTCAAATAGTTTTCATATGGAATAAGACGAAGTTTGTAATGTCTTAGTTTCCTCTCTCATGTTTGAACATTGCACAATACTAGTCGGTACTATGAACATATGCCTTTATAAAATACACTGACAGGCACAAACAACGTACCTAACACTTTAAATTTTTTAAATTAAGTGTTATTTGTGATTCTTCTGAATATTATCTTATTATTTCATGGTGCAATATTAGGTTATAGTCAAATTTAGAAATATGTACAGTATATGAAAAAAAATTTGTCAGACTCCAATAAATAAAATGCAGTTACTGTATTGTGTTTCTATGTCCGAGTTTCTTCTGTATTCCATTTTTTTCGATTTTCCGTATTCTTAATCGTGGTTAAGCACCAGATTGCTAAAAAAAAATAACTGCTCTGAAAGCTGAAATATGCATCGACTACATACATACATATATATATATACATATATATATACACACACACATACTGTAAAACACCCCCCCACACACACACACCCATATATATATATATATATATATACACACACACACACACACATATATATATATATATATATATATATATATATATATATATATACACACACACATACATATGTGCACTATAAAATATTATTTGGTTACAAATAGCTTGAAATGCATTTATATAATATGCATATGATTTTCAACTAAGGGATGAAACACGCAAATATGCTAAAATCCGCCCTTTATACGGGGTATATCACATTAACTACGATACAGAAATGTATGTTATCTACGAAGACAGAATTTTATCTCGATCTGACTTTCAGTATGGCTTCGGGTTTTATTCATTTCCTGCAACATTTAATAACATATCTTTCCACAAGTTTCAAGGGCGACCGAACCATAGTAATGACCACATTATGTCATATTTATGAGCTAGAAAACCTGGGAGCTCTTCCTCCCTACCTTCCGTATACTTATAAGCACTTTTTTTACCTTCCCACAACGCAATTAGCCAGGTTAGACTGCAACGCACTGTACACAAGGTACTGGGACAAGCAGGTATGTCGGGACGCTACACGGCTAATATTGGAGGTCAGCGCTCCGCAACAGTAAGAGCGACCTAAGTACAAACATAACACTTTTATCTCACACTTCAACACAGGCTGACTTTCCATTGTGAGGGTGTAATTGACAGGGACGGTGAACCACTGGAAGGGTGAAGAGGTTGAACTATGAATGCAATTAACATCAAATACCAGACCGCCCTCTGGCTTCGTTGTTATTGGAATATTTCCAAGACTTTCTCTTGTCTAACATATGACGGGCTTCTTGCATGTCAATTTTCTCGCAACGGCCTTCTAGACTCTGTGAACTGATCCTACAAAAAGATAGATTTGCAATGAGGGAACATTCCGCACAACTGGTTTAGCAACACTCATGGCTTCCTACATAGGCCTACTCGTACACTCGGAACAATATCGTCAACGGGCAACTGTGATCAATGTCATTTGTTAGAAGAAAGCGGGGGCACAAGAACACAGTACAAAAAGTGTAATCGAAGATGCAGTGTCCGTTACTCGAGCAATACGTACAGTAGGGTGGTGGGTGAAGTTTACAGGCGTTCTGGCACTAAACATTAGAAAAAGATCGTATTGTCAGCATCGAGCTATGGTTCCTTTCGCCCTTTTTATAAAGGACTGAGGACTAAAGAAAGCTATAAAGTCGGGTTGGGCTGATTATCTAACTGAATCCTTTTTAGTGTTTCCCGAACTACAAAGCGAATATTAACCTATTATGTATCTTTCTCTTGTTAAATTTTACCATACCTGGTTAACATGTTTCAGCGTGTTATGGGCCATCTTCAGAATTGGTTGGTGCTGGTCTTGGCGCCTTTTGTTTGTGTTTCCTGTGGGAGTGTGTTTGTGTAGTGTAATGCCGAGTCAAAGAGTGTGTGTGTTCTGAAATTGAGTTGTGTGTTGAGAATTTAATTTGGATGTGTTTTTGTGTGTCTATATATTTCGTATTGCTCTAGTGTGTTTAGTTTCTTGCTTTATGGTTGAATATGAAGAATTTCCATGTCTATTTTTATGTCTCTGTAGGTGAAATTTAACATGATAAAGACATACAATACATATTCCGAAGCGATAGTGTTAAAAGTTGTGTAATCAAGATGTTTGTAGAATATTAATCGCTCGGACTTGTCTCTCCAAATACTAGTTCGCTATCACCCATTCCACCGACGCTAGATATTTGGCCATTTGATACAGCGTCGTTAAATAACAGGTTAAGAAAATGTTCCCTCTAAGCAATATGAAAAATTCTGTCTTCAACCAGTTTTTAAACCGGTCTACAATAATTATTTGATTACGCCTACTCTACTAACACCAAAACTTCGTTCAAGCATATTTATTTAACATTTTAACGAAATAAAATCTGTCATTTCGAAAAAATTGTGAATTTCAAATTATATATAAATCATTATGTATTTTCATAAAAATGTTTACACTTTTGACGATAAAAAAATTCTAATGTTTAAATTAATGAAGGGAAATAAAGGAACATGTAATGTGACCACCCTAACCACAATCCACCAGAATTACCATCACAATCATTACCAACAAGCACCATCATCACCACCACCATAATCACCAACATTACCATAATCATTATCATGATATTAATGATCTGTTTACAAATTAGGGCTGAAGCAGAATAGCGGCAAGTAAAACTTTCGATAAGCAAATTAAATTTGAAGTAACTTTTGAAGACCTCTAAAATTAAACTATTGTAATTTGTGATTTGGCTACTTCTCTAAGACGTCTTAAATTAAATACGACTAAAAAGAAGGCACTAGAGTAATTACAAAAATGGTTATATGATATATTTCACAATAATAGGATATATTACTATCTAAATAATCCTGACTCCTTACCTAGTAATTGGTTTGTATACCAAAATTGAGGTATTACAGATTGGTGTCTTCGATTAACTTTTGTTTTATTTACAGCTATTGTTGTTAGGTCTTGAAAGTTAGAATTCTCACACAGAAACTTTCTGCTAGGGAAACCATTCTTCATAACATAAAACTATACTGAAATAAACCCATTACAGTGCACTTGTTGTTACTTAGTTACCAGTACAGTACATTTTTGCGAATTTTTGGAACAATATCGCTCTAAATTTTCAGGGCAAAATATATCGGTCCCCTACTATTTATAGTGTTCATAAATTATCTTGCCCCCCCCCCCAATAAAAGATGTGGGTCATCCCATATTATTTTCAGATGACACAAGTATAGTAATTACAGCCAGTAACTCCAATACATTCTAATCTTCAACAGAGGAAGCTCTGTTCAAAATGTGTGATTGGTTCTCAGTCAATAAATCAGTATTAAATTGTAACAAGACTAACATAATTCAATTTAAATTCTGTCAAAATTCAGCCTAGCAAATTTCAAGCGCAATAATTAATAGGTTTCCTATTAGAAACAACAACAATCAAATTTATTGGCTTAAAAATGGATAATGTGTTAAATTGGAAAAATCATATTAAAGAAATTACCCCCAAACTAAATTCAGTATGATTTGCTATTATATCTATGCAAAAGATAGTAAATATCAATATACTTTGCATAGTTCCACTCGGTAATGATTTTTGGAATAATATTCTGGGGAAATTCCACAGATAATAACAGTAGGACTATTTTGAAAACAAAACTAGAAATAATGACCATGGCTTGTCAATATACTTTTTCATTAATAATCTTCCTTGTCTGTAATCGTGAAAACTTCGTAACTATTCAGAGAGAGAGAGAGTTCAATAAACATGATATTACGTAATAGCCTAATAATAATGGTCTAAGCACGATTTATCATCACTAATAGTATGTGAATTCTGCAATATTATAGCAAGCTTCTTACATGTTACTATTGTGAACCATGGTTAACAATTACACAACATCAATGTACAGTATGTTCTAGGAACTTCCAAACAACTTCCTTGAAATTACGAGATTTAACACACTAGAAGCATAACGATTCCTGGAACTAACATCTGGCACTTCTACAGGTTTTCAGCGCACAATCTGTGAGAGCGGCAATAAAAACACAGACCAGCTTCTCAGAAGAACACCCACGTAAATTGGCCTCAAACTTCTGAGGAAGAAAAAAACAATTCATCTTACTTTACGAACTTGAAAGAAGAAATTGTGGCATATTAAAGCACACAATTCAACATAAATTACCCATACTATTTTATTCCTAAACTTATGCACTAAAGCCACAGTCTATATACTTTATTTTAAAATTATGTAAAGGGTCAATGAAAGGGAAGCTTGGTGTACTGAAATAGTACAACTCTTTGCTACACGTTTTAGTGTTGTGTGCGAAAATTTAGGCCTACTAAATTTAAACAAAAAGATACTGAAAGGTTATCTATCAGTGAAATTAACTTTGTTGTAAATATTCAAAATATGAATAGATTCAGTTATCTATAAGGTTATCACAAAAAGTAGGAACAAGTGTCTTAGCTTTAGGTCACTTTAGCTAAGAAAGTTTAGTAGATAATTTTATCAAAGACCACAAAATGTTATGGTCCAATATCAATATACTCATTTCTTAAATGTCCATACTAAAATATTGGAATAGGCCCATATATAAACTTTACTTTATATTTTAACGTTAAGTAAGGGGGCAGCATGCATCTTAGAAGTACTTAAAGCACTAAAAATTGGGTGAAATTTAATTTTTTTTCTCTCAGAAATGACAATCTATAACCTAGAAATTTCATATGCTCGATATATCCCATTTCTGCAATTATTGTATTACTATTTTCAGATTTAATGTAACTATTACCGCTATGGGGTATTCAACGGTTTGAAACGGCAGCTGTATTTTGTGTATTGAAATGCCGTTTCTCTGATAATATCAGTATTTGAGTAATTTTTTGTATTTATTCCTGAATGTCACATGAACATAACCTAAAATCTTCGAAATATCTCCACTAGAAATAGGTTTTATTTTAATTTCCCTTTCAAAGCAATTAACTTATGTTTAATTTTATTAGGTCAAAATATTTTTTTAAACTATAATTGTTAAACCAATAGCTCTAATTAGGTTTGTTCATAAGTATAAAATACAATTCCACGCAACTTTTCACAACAGAATCTTAAAAACCGTTTGAGTTATCGGGGAAACCATTTGAATAAACAAATGTTACGAGCGCCATTTTGTACTGCCAATAATCCTTAACAGTAATAGTTCACTGAATGTGTAAACACTAAGCAATTGTAAAAGTAGTGTATGTTAAGCATATAAAATTTCAAGGTTACAACAGATCTATTCATTCCTGAGGAAAAGAATAGGCCTACTGAATTTTACCAACTTTCCAGTGTGTAAAACTACTTAAAGGTGCATGTCTCTTCTTAAATTCGTGACGCGACAATTTACAGAGGGACAAGGCGGACTAGCTGATTACCGACCTCACGTCCACATGCCTCAGAAGAGGCAAACGATCATCGAACCAGTACGGGGGTAACGTGTGGTCACAAAGTCAGTTTCTACTGAACTATTATTGGAAGTAATTCATTAATAGTCAGTATAGCTACCAGTTATAGTAGTCTACAGTAGTTTATTCCAGAATGCTGTACGTGAAATATAGATTTAAGTCAAACATTTGTATTTTAAATACAAATCAAGAACTGGAGAGTTAGTCACAATTAAATTCAAAGATATACTTCAATCACTTTTTGCATTACGTAGGAAGGTGATCGAGCTAATATCGACATATAATAGTTTTGTCAAGATTAATGAATTCGTTTTAATTTTAGACAGGCGTATGTTTTCTGAATAGTTGTACAAAACTGTAATTGCCGCTATCGTGTTACGTAATGTCTACATTCCTTCCAGAGATAAACTCACCAGAATATGACGGTAACTATTAGAAACAAGACACTTACCAACGATTTAAATGAACACCTGATTAAGATATAGCTAAAACCAATATTATAGAGATATCCTGAACTAGCACCAACAGATAACGCGCGTGTACTTTGAGGGATGCGCTTTGCGTGCGAGTTTTCCAGTATATAAACATTGAGGATTTACGTACTGTATTAGTATATTAAATACTATTAAAAATAACTAAAAATAAAAAATTGTTGTTGTGTTCCTATATGTAAAAACTAGGGAAAGCTTTTTGCCTTCATTCAGGTCCCGAAAGATTCTGAATATATGCTCTCAATTTTAAATTAAATTCCTCCTCAATATTAAACAAAAGAACTACTTCAAGTAGGGAATTGCTGGCTCTAGTTTAATTTTGGAAGAAGACAAAGAAAAATTGTATGAAAATATATGCAACTTCGACAGCAAGCTATGTTAGCTTGGCTTAGATTACATTCAGTACTTGTAGCAGTCTCCGAAGTTTACACCTGCATTTTACAATGGAACGATATAGGCCTACAGTATACGCTCGATTCACTGGGATGATTATTTATTATCCAGGACGATCCGTAGTAATAAAATATATAGGCCTATAAATAATACAGTCTATGTATAAAATAAAGTAAGGGAACCTTGACTTCAAAAATCCATTTCGTGAATAATGCCTTTAATATAGACTATTAAAAATCATGTTTTAATTTCAAATTTTCAAAATTATCTTACATATTCAAAACTGCATGTCCTTAACCTACAAAATCCAAGAATAATCGTTATACTATTTCGATCATATTTTATCATCCTATTGAAAACTGCATTTGATCTCTCTGCAACTAGAGAAAAAATACGAGGAATTCAAGCCCGATAGTCCCTTCCATTACATAAAAAAACACATTGGTGGCTGCATATCCTATTTTTCGCGTACGGTACTTACAATGCTAATGATTAGAGAGCCAATATTCACCTTCGACAAAGTTCCTATATTTTTTTTTTCGTGCACTTCTTTCTCAAAGTTCTCGTTTAGATTCATTAACATTCAATTTACTCCTATCTACAGTACATTCTGCATACTGCAAATTTCCCCATCGCTCAGTATTATACAAATTTACGCTATTATTTGCTGTAATTTAAATTAAATGAGGTAAGAAAATACTGAATGAAATTAAATTATACTAGGTTATACGAAATAATATAAAAATAATTTTGACACGCGCAGAAAACCAACAAACGGGAGAACGTGATGAACTGCAGCGCATGCCATAATTATAGCCTTATAACATATTATCCCGCTTGAAACGCCCCTGCCATCTAACGGTAAAATTTCGCATATGATATCCCTATTGTAAGTAATCCTATATGCCACAACGTTCGGAACTCAGAAATTAACCTCACAATTACATAAATTCTTTCACATAACCCATCGACCATTACAATCAGATTGACAGGAATACTACAGTATGTAATTTAGAGAAACCAACCTCACAGACCACTTTTAGTAGCTATTTCAGTGAAATCTTATCCTTTCGCTTACTCAATCATTATTATTAATACGCTTTATTGTTTTTAATGTATATTTCACTTCTGGTAGTGTGAAAGAGAAGGACTCTTGACTTTAACACCAGAATAATTAAATGCATAAAAAATTCAATCAATCATTCCTTATTTCACTTACCCCTTCGATTATCCATGTTCTTCAATCACTTCATCTATTATTTCGTTGGCCACATGGCGTAACACCACAGAAGCTCTACCGAAAGTACACAACGTTACAATACATAACGTTCCCTTCAAACTATTTTTCCCCCATTTAGGGTAGCCTGAAATTCAATTTGAAAGGGCACCCGATTCCACTGCTTCCGCCCTCTTCTTCACCTCATTTCCTCTTACATATACATTCACTTCACCACATTTCCTCTCACTCCACTCTCCTGCATAGCATAAACAAAAAATAAAAAATTCGGCCCACGTGCTTCAGTCTTGCACACAGGTGACGTCCAGGTGAGAACAAAAGTGAAGTCGACCGTTGCCATAACAACCGTCGCCAGGGTCAGCCGAAGACACTGGGTTCACAGAATCTGATTCACCCTTCATTCCATAAAACTAGACTAACAGTAAGAGATGGATGGCACGCAAGCATAAACATTCGCGAAGGAATTGTTTCGTTTTCCGGATGTTTCATGTTCGAAATCTGTAATATTTTCACTATTTTCGTCATTAGAAAGATTCCAAACGCAACATTTTGTATGTAACAACGCTGATAAATGTTAAGTTATAAAGGAAATTCCAACAATTGCGTGAAACGTATATACTCTAATTAAAGTAATAAAATAGAATATGTACTTTCTGTAACACTGTAGTGTAAAATAGTAAAAGTTTCCTTTACATCGCCAAAGTTCATAGCGAGAATTTCTCTCGAGTTGACACGAGATGAATTTACGGTTGTATCACAAATTCCTAGTAGCCTACGAAGTCGTTCATAGATCTAAGCAACCGAAAGTATCATACTGACAAACAAAGATCCATACCCTAGACAAGCGGTGACCAAAACTCGAGCTGCAGTGATTACATGCGACAGACAGCCTATGAAGTAAGGAGACGGAGGAAAGGTACTTGGCATGAAAACTACAACCAGTGGTATCTTGAACAATTCCGCGGATAAAATCTCAAGCTTTACTGTACCAGTAATGTCACTGCTGTCATCAAGAGCCAGTGAATAATATATTATTTTCTTGCTTCTTTTTGTAACCTTTCTCTTGAATATAACCAGGAATTTTCTAAATTCTTCTCTCGATACTTGGTCGAGAAATTCGTAGTTTTTCAAAATTAGAAACTTCTTGTGGACAAGTTATTTAAGCTATTTTAATCATTACTCTTTTGAGAAATTCGTTTCTATGAAAAGGCTTTGGAGCACGAGATATTTCAAACCCTCTTCCTTACATTTATTTATCTCATCTTTTCCTTCTTGGCTATGATTTAAGACATATCAAGTCCTGGCACATAATATTGAATCAGTTTTTCTACAATATTATTATCAAATGAATAACTAATAAATAGTTACCCTCATTTAAAGATTAAGAGTATTAAAATTGAGATAAAACCTAATAATTTTATTCTTCTACGGAGCAGACCTAAAAATATCAATATTCATGCACGTACAGAAGAATTACAGAAACATATACTTAGCGGTGAGTAATATTAATACATTATTCAGCGTGGCAATTAATGTTTCTATATACTCTTAATTGAACCGTTGATCAAAGTAAACATATTACATTTTGTCCGACAGAACAACAAAAAATTCTCCTTCTCATTCTTTACAAAACCACCTCTTACTGCTTGCAGAGACAGAGTTTGTAGAGCGACATGATACCGCCCCTGCTTGCCTTCAGTACGTGAATGAAAAACACAGCCATGTACAGGAAACTCCTCGTACCCGTTTAAATGTCTGTGATTACACGATGTACCGTAATCACGACACCCGCTTTGGTCACCGCTGCCCTAGACTGAATTAGAACCCACAACAATAATTTCCACATAACATCAAAACTAGATCAATTTTTGTATAGGCCTAAGTATCGGGCTTATGACTGCCTATTACAAAGTATGGATATTATTTACATCTGTCCTGTTTGAAACTCTCTTCGAAAAGCTATGATTTATGTTCGTTATTGGACTTCTTGGGATCTGAAACGTTCACCAAACATATCGTGAGACATGTTTGACATGACAGACACTCCAACTCCAAAAAAGTACATTTATTGAATATTCACACACAAATTAAAGCAGAACGAAAGTTCTAATAGCGTTAAATTGTTCATTAGCCTTTGCGTACATTGTGGCCGATTATATATAATTCTTTTCTTCTTCGTTTCAAGGTTTGAGTACTTTTATTTCCAGTTCCGAAATAAAGACTTCATCCTGTTCTACCCGCCTCTTCCTCGGTCTTCCTACACTTCCCTTGTTTCTAGTTGGTCGACACTGACTCACTAACATAAATATAACTCTGTGTTATTCTCCATTCTGTGGGTTTGTTCTTATTACATTTCAAACTTCTAATTCTTGGCGGATTACTTCATTTTAAATATATCACGTTACTACGTAATAATATGATTACTGTGAACAGTGGTGCAGATTGTAATAATGGTATAAAATTATCAGATAATGAGGAAGGCTGCTTATCATTCATACAGACTAAGGTGACACAGAGTGGGATGTTTGGTAATACCCCACTCAGCCAAATCGCTGCTACCCTCGGGTTTAACGCGATGGAGCCGCAAACTGAATTGCTCCAAGGTGCCTGTAGTTTAATTCGATTTCTGTGGAGTCGGTGTAAACAAGGGAGATGACGTGTGTGTTACGTCACAGCTGTCTCCAGGCAACATGGGGGAAGAAACAATAGGATTCTTATTGTATCAAGGCAATATAGCAGCGTTTAACGGCTCACAGCTGAAGGACGGAAGTTCAAGACATTGCGTGTTACAAGACAAAGTAAGTATTGAATACTAAAGAAATAAGAAATACAGAAAAGAAATTAACACAAATGGACATCGAAAGGAAGTCAGAAAAATGCAATATATAGGAAGAGAAGAAATAAAAGAAGAGAAATTTTAAAGAAGATAATAAGGAATATGAGAACAAATGGCCAGGGAAAAACTATAAGGAAAAAAAGAGGAGGAAATACATACTAGGTAAGCATAGAGCAGAAGAGCAAAGACATCAGCAAAGCAGGGAGTAACGAAGAGGAACAAATAATTGGGACACACATATACAATGGTGAAAAATAATAGTGAAGGCAGAGAAAAAGGGAAAGACTGAAAGAGAAAACGGGAATACAGAAAATACATGTACAATACATCGAAAGAACGTTGTCACCGACACGACTTTTGAAGGATTAGGTGCCTATCTGCTCATTAATTAAAACATTCTGGATAATAATTCTTCAGAGTGGCCACAACTTTTATCCCTATAAATGAATGTAGATAAGAGCGGCTTTTCAATTTGCTGAGATGTCGCCAATTGTATTGATAGAACTATAGCCAAACTAAGCCGAAGTGGGAAGAGACAAAGCCAAAACGAGTAATGCTTGAATACTTACTTACAAATGACTTAAGAAACCGGGAGGTTCATTGCCGCCCTCACATAAGCCCGCCATCGGTCCCTATCCTCTGCAAGATTAATCCAGTCTCTATTATCATATCCCAACTCCCTCAAATCCATTTTAATATCATCCTCCCATCTACGTCTCGGTCTTCCCAAATGTCCCCCCCCCCTCCTGTCTCCCAACTAACACTCTACTTATATGCATTTCTGGATTAGCCCATACGTTCTACATGCCCAGTTCGTCTCAAAAGTCTGAATTTAATGTTTCTAGTTATGTCAGGTGAAGAATACAATGCGTGCAGTTCTGTGTTGTGTAACTTTCTTCATTCTCCTGTAACTTGTAATGCTTGAATACCGAGACAAAAGAGCACAGAAATCAAAAAGAATATAGCAGATAAAATGAAAGCTACTGATAAAATTTGAAAGTAAAATGCGAGTATGAGTAAAGACAAAGATATATTAAAAAAAAAACAAGAAAAAGGACGAAAAAGAAACTAAAAGAAGAAGAGAAAGCAGTAGTAAGAAACAGAACAAGAAAAATGCAAGTAATGAAATAAATACGAAACCAATGAACAAACGTCTAATCGAAAGTAGAGGAAGAACTAAAGTACCGGTAAGGTACAGTAATGCACTCACTGTAGCAAAAGAGGGAACTATAAAAATGGGAAAAGAGATTGTGAAATAAAAAGGAAAGAGCGAAATGGAGAGAAGAGGGGCGAACACATCTAGCGACCTAAATTCGAAAACAGGACGCGTAGGTGCAGAACCTTCCATGCAGTCGTATTGTCCCAAGTGAAAGTTTCTTCCCTCCATAAAGACTCGATTCAGGACTCGTTTCGGGAATCGATACGAGTTGGTATTCAGAACACAAAAATTCCAATTGAAGAATGAGAGCAGCCATTGTGGTGGCCTGCAGCTTTCATTTGTCCGGACCAGGACAAGTGACGAGCGAAAAGCTTTACGTAAAGATTTGTTCGATTTACTGGCCAGGGTCCGTTTTCGAAATTCCGATACTAGGCCTATATTATCAATGTCACTGACGCCTTTGACAAGTATGAACCTCCAAGAAGAATGAGAATATTGGTTCACTTACCGCTTGCATATTCATTGAATGTAACTTCGATCCTTATATTATTTTGTAATTATTCTTTAGCATGTTTGCATTAATTTACTCAACTTGTGCTTGTATGACTGTATACATTTTTTATTAATGTTCTTTAAATATTAGTAAAATTGTATCAGGTTTTTTTTTTGTTTCTGGCTAAGTGGAAGAGAAGGCCTGATGGCCTTAACTTCGCCGGAATAAATTATTATTATTATTATTATTATTATTATTATTATTATTATTATTACGTAGAAAGTAACATTTACATTCATTGTATTTGTCCAATTTGTATAAAATTACCCTTTATCTAATATCCGTTATAAAATTATGTTTATTCTGTAGGCCTATTATATTTCTTCTTCACACAATTATCCAGGTTTTCAATTTCTATCCAATATTGGTATTAATTCTTTTGCTGCGGTATTTACTTCAATTCATACAAGTCATAAAATAAGATGAGCAAAGCTTCTCTATCCACACACGCGACATCGTTTCTATAGGCTAGCCCTGGCATAGGTAAGAGCTGTGCACCAATGCTGAATAGACATTGTTTTCAATAATCGGTATACTATCAGCGCATCCGCCGATATAAAGAGGCCACATACGGCGAAGCTTCTTTTACCCTGTATTTATTTGCCTAGTTACAGTTACAATTAAGCAATGTAATCAAAGTTTAATGTTAGGCTTGTGACATGCTGTATAAAAAAATGCAAGAGTTCTAAAACTGCAATTAATTTTGCGTAATTGCTTTCAATATTCCAAATTTGCAGGATACAATAAAATTACCTAAGTAGGAAAGGACCATAATTCTTAATTCGCTGAAATCCCTCTTAAGGGTTTGGATCTGTGAAATTTCTAACTTCTACATTTTTACACCAATTAATCTGTAAATTTTACCACTTATTTCTTACAATGTTGATATGCAATACACAAATTTTCACTTTGATAATCCAAATTGTTTACTTATAATTAATGTTTGTTGTTTTTAATACTGAATTATATTATTGTCCCAATTTTCAAAGTATATATACTTTTTGTTTAAATTTCTATTTAATTTAGTCTTGATAGATGTAAAATATGACACATGCTTTTCATATTTTTTCAATTACTTTTTGAGAAAAAAAAGTTTACCTTTTAATTAGTTTTCAATTTTTCAATTTCTTAAAACATGGTGATTTGAATACTTTCAAATAGCAGAACAGAACATGCGTCAGTATACTTCTTCACATGCTTTTGCGGACTTCTATGCAAAACGTCACTGAGTTTGAAGAAAAACTACATCCATTAGAGTTTTTTTAATGTTACAAAATGTTGAAATTTGGAAAATCGAGAAAACGAGTATCAAAGTACAACATGTGTATGATATATCGATATCCTTCCTTCCTATACAGGTCTACCAAAGACAATTTTCTCCTACATAACAGCGCGAAATATGAACTCATTGAAAAGTAAAATTAGTTAGAATGAAGAACAAAGTCTGTCAGAATAACAGTTGAGTGTCAGTTTAAATGGTTGCAGCTCCACGCAAGCGCTGATTATTTTAAATTCGTCCTTGGGGGGGGGGGGGGTTAAATTGTCATAGGGCCAAAATTAGCACAGGTGTAGGAAACTGAAAAATATTTTATTTTTTTGAGGTAACACCTTGAAGTAGATGATGATTATGATGATGATGACGAGTTAAAAAAAACTTTCCATTTTCAATGTTTTTTCGTTAATTTTACCGATCCATAGCCTTAATAGATAAGCACAAATACCACGCCATGTCATACCATACATCCATCACATATATCACCATATCATACCACACCATATCAGACCCTGCATCTATTACATGTAGCAACATCTTACTGTACGTCCATCACATGCCATACCAAGCCATCCATCCATCACATGCCGCATCATACCATACATCCATCACATGCTGCATCATGTCATATATTCATCACATGCCGCATCATACCATACATTCATCACATGCCGCATCATACCATACATTCATCACATGCCGCATCATACCATACATTCATCACATGCCGCATCATACCATACATCCATCACATGCTGCATCATGTCATATATTCATCACATGCCGCATCATACCATACATTCATCACATGCCGCATCATACCATACATTCATCACATACATTTTATAAATAGGCCAGTAAATTCAATTACCCAATTTTATTTTTATATTGCCTGTAAGGTATTAGTATGAAGTACGGACGCTAAGATGCCGAACATTTCTTCCGCAGATTTCCCTCCTATAACCGAAAAAAATGTTTCAAAAGAGATACTGATTACACACATGACTGTATTAAACATGAATGAATCAGAAATAGTTCTAAATAATATTAACTTCAGAAAGAGGTTACCATCACTAAAAACTTCGTAACGTTACAAATATTTGTAACTAATTACAGCGTTAAATTTCAGTCGAATAGATTAGAGACATGTGCAACCCATGACGAAAACAGGAGAACACAGAAAAACGCTGATACGTCCATAATACACCATCTCTATGCAGACGACCTTCAAATATACATAAAATTCCACACTGACGAAATAAATGATGCAATAACTAAAATTAATGACGATCTGGACTCAATCTGGACATGGACACGGAAATTCCGACTTAAACTAAATCCAGAAAAATCACAGTCAATCATTGTGGGCCATTCACGTTTGTTAAGCACTATTACCATACCAAATTTGTCCCCGATTAAAATACACGGCACCGAAATTCCGTTCAGTGAATCAGTAAAAAATCTAGGTATTTATATGGATAAAAGTTTAAATTGGAACATTCAAGTTGCAGAAACCTGCAAAAAGGTATTCTCATTAATCCACTCGTTTAGACGATTGAAGAATTTTCTACCCTTTTCCATGAAAAAAATGTTAGTGCAAACACTCGTGATGCCCCACTTCGATTACTGTGATATTCTGCTTACTGACCTAAGCGTTACTTCGGCGCAGAGACTACAACGTGTTCATAATATGTGCGTCCGTTTCGTCTGCAATATTCGCCGGGCTGATCACGTAACACCATCCCTCGAAATGTTGTCCTGGCTCAGTCTAGAAGATCGTAGGAAAATCCACTGTCTTTCCCTTCTCTTTCACATATTGCATTTCTCCACTCCTGTCTATCTTGCGTCTCGTTTTCAAAATTTATCCACCCATCATAACCTAGACACACGATCACAACACTCCTCAATATTATCCATTCCCTCCCACCGAACATCCTCATATTCATCTTCTTTCACTGTGGCTGTTCCTCGACTTTGGAATTCCCTACCGAGTAATGTCAGGGACTGTCAGACATCAAATCAAATCAAATATATATATATCACAGATAAATATCTAAATTATCTCATTATTATTATTCCTACTATTATTATTATTATTATTATTATTATTATTATTATCATCATCATTATTGTTATAACTATTTCTTACCAGTGTTTATTATTGTCACACTAACATTAGTTATCCAGTTTTCATTATTTACTTTCATGTTGTTTTATGATCTAGATATTAATGTAATAACTATGTAAGCAAATGTATTTAGTTAGAATTAGAGTCTGGCTGGGCGGAAGAGAAGGCCTACTGGCCTTAGCTCTGCCAGATTAAATAAATCAATTAAATTATTATTAATAGAATGACTAAGGAAATTTTAGTATTTTAGTAGCCGACCCAAAGTAATCATCAAAGATGTGATACTATGTACCCAGAGATTAAAGTCCACTCTGGTAACTGTATAATCACGATGACATTCACAATGAATGTCTGTGGGAACGCGAATTTTAACGAAATTGAATGCCAAGTGTAGGTTTTGAATAGTGGACTCAAAACACATCTACCTCATAGGCGTAAAAGTCAGCCATTTTTTCAATTTAGGCCTATGGCTTTCCTGACTGCTTACAATGTAGACTAGTTTGCGAGAGGGCATTGGTATGAATCTCTGTAGGTTACTTCCACTAGGTTTTGTAGTTTCCTTTTCTTTGTTTTCTAAAGCTGAATAATATCTTGCATTATGATTTTGGCATCTTTTATTGCATTTCACATATTTTGAAAACTACGTCGCGAATACTGTGATCTACAGACTACGATTCTTACTTAATCTTATTTAATGACACTGTACCAAAGTGCACTTATCTAGCGTGGATGTAATTTGCGATAGGGGAGGGGGATGGTATTTTGGTGGGAATTCGATATTGTGTTAGAACTTCGAAAAATACTAACAAGATAATTAGCTCAAGATAGAGTAAAACCCACATCCGTACACGAAAATCACTCGCTATTTCCTTGACCACACCGATCACAGAAGTTTCAATATAAACTCCCAATATCGTGATAATGCCAGAATTATTTTAACGGTGGGAAAATATAAAATAAAGGAAAAAAATTCAAGTACACTCCTAGCACACTAATCTGTATCGTCATACATTGGACCACACTGACAATGTTCTAAAACCGTAATGAAACCTGATAATGATGTTCAAAAAGTTATTTCTTGATAAAATGATACGCCATTTACTGCTTAGCTCTACAATTTTGTATATTTTTAATATCACGACCTATTTATGATGATGACCGAAAACGAGGGTGATTAGAATGATAAAGGTGACAACATCTAACAAAATGGAGACAATGATTAATGTGATAGAAGTAACCACAATTGAGTACGAGATTATATTTCAGTGAAGAAACTTTCTTTTAAGCGTCACGTTAAAAGAAGGGTCAACACTTTAACCACAGTAATTTAATTTCAACAACGAAGTTTTGCTGTAGTTGCACTGACGATTTTTGAAGGCGTAGTGATCAATCTTCTTTTGTTTTGTTCTTTCTTTTGTTTCTGTGAAGAAACAGAGGTAGTTTAACCAATGGCAGTCCCCTCCTCCTCCTTGCCGCCCTTTCTACGAGGCTGGAAACCAGAGGATGTCGCTCTAGCGTCCCACCAATTTTTCCTCATACATGCCAGCCAGATTATTTTTCGTCATCTGACGCCACATTACCTCAAAGAAACATTATGAGTAACATCGAGCGAAAAAATGGTGATACATATACAACGAAATGAAGCATGCGAAACATTACACTCTTCCAAAAAAAAAAAAAAAAAAAAAAAAAAAGACTAGAAGACTCGTCTAACAGAGGAGGAGGAATAGTGAAGAAAGAAATGCTCCCTTTAAAGTAGGCATCTAGTGTATCTATTACAGTCCTCAAACATTTCTAAAAGTCATCAATTTCAAAAAATTTTCAAGGAACAATTTCTTTTATTCTCTACG
Source organism: Periplaneta americana (assembly GCF_040183065.1). Taxonomy (NCBI): domain Eukaryota; kingdom Metazoa; phylum Arthropoda; class Insecta; order Blattodea; family Blattidae; genus Periplaneta; species Periplaneta americana. Next base: position 56,870,834 of record NC_091133.1, read on the forward strand.
AAATACAGAGTTTATACAAAAAGTAGGCAAATCTTCAAGTGTAGGTTCCTCATAATATACAGGGTGATTCAGAAAATTTACAGCCACTTATAGAGCTTATTTCCGAAGACATTCTGAACAAAAAATGTAATGTAAACATGTGAGGCGTTCCGTAAGAGAAAGGCGAGCCCGACAATCGAATTTTGTGTTTTTTACTCCTCCGAATATTTAAGACACATATCTGCAACATAAGCCTGACAGATTTTGGCGGGTTCGCTCTTACTACATCGAAATTATCACGGTTGGAGAAACTACGTACCCTGCGACAGGTCCATAATATTAATATTACTCCGTACGAGAAGGGCGAATACGTCATTCTGCCTGAAGGTGCGCGCCATTCATTGTCTCATGTTGTAACCACACAGACGAGTACAACCGTATTACGTGTATTTATGGACACTGTACTAGCTTAGTATGAGTAATAATGACAGTGATAATCAACCAGGTATATCTGGTTATTGTAGGAAACGTCAGAGGCATATCGAAACAATGGAAAAACGTACAAGCTAAGATTAAAAGGAACAAAGATGAATCGTATACTAGTACGAAAACTAGCAGCGACCGACTCAGAGGAACATCTTCATGAAGATGTAATGGATTATTAGCAACTCTGTTCCCAGAACAAGTGAGACCAGTTTTGATAGCAAGGGTAATAACATGACAGGCATCTACTTCTTTTTTGTTTATTAATAATTTCAGGCACTTTGTAAATGTCATATCATAGTGCGATTGTTTTTATTTATTATTATTATTATTATTATTATTATTATTATTATTATTATTATTATTATTGCTAATGTCTGCCACTATTGAGTTCATTCTACGGCCTTTGCTTTTCTAATATACCGTTTTCAAATTATTCCCATAATATTGATGAATTCATAATGCAATCTATGATCACTATTAAGTTGGAATATTAAATTGGACATTTAATTGCAATTTTCAATAAAACTATTCGTTTTTCAGCGTACAAAATAATTATTATTTACAGACGTGTCCTTGGCGAATGCGCCCTTATCTCGTTTACAGGTAAAATATTTTGAACATCGATTATCTCTACAAGTACATTTGGCGGGTTCGCCCTTCTCTTATGGAACGCCTCATGTGTCCTATCTCAATATTTTCAGAGTTACACTAATTTGAAGTTGTTTGCAATTCAGTAATTCTACGAAGCTTAATGAATAAGAAATGATTCACGCTCTGTGGAAACGCGGCATTAGGGGAGAGTTGGGTAGTATCGGACTTCGGGTAATATCGGACAATGAGTTTTTTTTATCTACCACACGATGATAGTACCTGATTGACATGGTTACGTTTCTGTAATGTCTCATACAGAAACGTAGCCATGTCATTCAGGTACTGCCATATGGTGGTAGATGAAAGAAACGCACTGTCCGATATTGCCCGATGTCCGATACTACCCAACTCTCCCCTACACTTAGCTCATTTGTTCTAGTACCACGTGTTCAGTGTATCTTAAATATATGGAAGCACAGTGTTCTCCATTGCAAAACTCCTCGTTCTTAGTTCAAAATTTTATTTATGCTTTGGCCCCCCTGAACACACACGGAAGTGCAAAATACTGTACTTTTCTGAAAAACTTCAATCACTGCTCACAAAAAATTCTGAATATCATTCTGTTTGTAAGATAGCAAAATTGTTACTTAGTAAAACAGCAGAATTAGAAGAGGAGTTGACAGACAACAAATATGGAGTTCTCATGCACGTTTTTCGACTTTTTGTGATGTAGAGAGCTTATTCTTAATGTACAGTACAAAAATCTGTTTGTTTTCTTATAGACGTAGGAGCATCACAATGGAAAAGATAAAGATGACATTCATTTCCCGCAATTCTCAGCTTTAATGTGGGTAAAATATAGAAATTTTATACTTGAGTAACATAGTGAAACACAAGTTAGTTGCTTAACTGTGTTGTATTACAAAGAACAATTTTTTTATAGAACTTTCAATTATAGTCCCGTCGCTCTTATTTCCGGCAGCCAATCACGTTGCAGATCGGCTACATTTAAACGTGTGCGTCTTGCCATTCACTACTGATGACGTTATGCACTTCATAAGGCTCTATAAATACTTAATATAATCGCCCGCCATTTTGGCTCTTTCGTTGGCGTTCGCAGAAAGCACAAGAGGACGTTATTTGCCGCTTAATTATTTGCTCAATTACAGTGAGTTTGATTTATTATCATAGGAGCTACGACATGATAATTTTTAACGGTGCGGCAAATAGATTCCTCGTCTGGTAGCTCGGCAACGAAAAAACAAAAATGGCGAACGATACTATCTACCTAGACTTTATATAGAGCCTTCACTTCCTAGGTTTAAACAAAGAGGAGGACTCACGCCGGGAATAACAGCGACGTGACTATAAATGTTCATGCACTGAGGTTTAAAAAAACTGCTGTCCTTTTACTCCATTTAAAAGTAGAAACATTGATTTGTCATTTTTCGAAATTCACATTGTATATTATAGAACATATTTTAAGATTTTATAGAGCATATTCGCATACGTATTTCAAGCTTTATAAATGCACATAAATCCGGGTTCTAATGATGTACGAGTTTTGACTTTTTGTACCGTCTCACTTGACAAAGATCTCGCACCACAAACGTCCACTATCTTAACAAGCATGCTACCTAGTCTACGATTCCAAGAACTTTATAACAAGACTGTCACCTCTCCGACGATTTTTTTTTAATCTGATACGTATATAACACGACACCCCTGTCTCCACATTTTAGAACACAAAGGATTTCCGAGGGTGTCGCCTTTTACAAGATACAGTTTTACAAGTCACCTTCAACCCTTTCAAGAGGGACGAGTTCTTTCGTCTCTGCCTATGTCACAGGACGATATTTCTCACATCTTGCATTGCAAGATTATCATACGGCTCATTTAGACTACAAACACATTTAAAATAATAAAAATACGACAATTATGTATTTATATAAGGGAAGCCGAAGAGAGAAAACATGGTTCTCAGTTGCTTTGTCCACTAAAATCCCACTCAGTTCGTCTGCACTGAACCTTTAAACATTCCAATCAAAAATTCAATTGAAGGGCTGGGTGCAAGAAGGGCATTTTAGAATATGTGCCCTTTTTGAGTAAAACGCTTTATTGTGTTCTCTGATCTGTTATGCATACGATCAGCAAGTTGTAGTTAAATACTGTGATTATAAAGATCAGGAGTACCCAAAATGTAAAGGCGTGCATAGGTAACATTATTACGGTTTGAATTTTCAACATCAATTTTCACAAACCTTCCATTTGAGAGAAGTGCCTTTCTTGCACCCAACCCCTCAATTAAAGAGACGAAACTGGTGGTTTTTAATATAGGGCAAATAGAATGAAGACAGAATCAGAATGACGAAGGACTCTGAAATATTAGAAACTAACTAGAGTACTTCCTTCAATAGTAGTGCAGTTTGATTTTCTATCATTGCTTCTGAAATATATAAATCCAATCTTAGAAATGCTGAGATTTGTGTATACAGGTTTATTAAAAAAATGACGAAAGGTTTTGAAGTCGTCTAACTTAGTCAAGAAGTATCTTTATAGAAAAAGAGTAGGCTACTGCAGTTTTTTTGACAAGAGAATGGGGTTTATTTTCAAATAAACTTTCGTTTCCATATTTTTACTATGAGAAGCGAAACATACAGCGATTCAAAATATTCTTCAGCGAGTTGATTTGCGTTTTGCAAATTCATACCAAAAACAGAGAGAACAGTAATAATTTTTGAAAACAAAATATTGGGAAAGATTTTTGGCCCCATTGAAGAAAATGGACAGTGTGGAATCAGGAAGAATAAGGAATTAAGAAGCCTGTACCTGAAACCAGATATTGTAACAGTTGTACTAGTTAAAAGTAGAAGACTGGGCTGGTTAGGGCATATAATAAGAGAAGAACAATCCCTGAAGAAAGTTATTTGGGAACAACTACCAGATGGAAGGAGATGTTTGGGAAGATCCAGATTCCGTTGGAATGACCAAGTGCAAAGAGATCTGGAACGAAAAGGAGGAAATAGGACCATGGCGGAAGACAGAGGAGCTTGGAATAAAATTGTGACTGAGGCGAAAAACCTTAGGTTTGATGCGCCACAGTGATTGAAATTTATAGCAGAAAATAAGTGTTTTGCTTGTATAAATCCAAACTGCCCTTATTTAGCAATACTATGGATTCTATACGAATTGTTCCAGTAAAACGGACTGAGATATGGACCCTGACACATCGTTTTGAAAGCTTGTTAAAAGAAGTTAGAGGTAAGTTCTATGACAGACAAAAGAAGAAACGATGTATGACTTGAGGCTTTCCCGGCGTTTGATGTAGAATAACTGTTCTCCGGTTCTCAGCCAGGTGAGTTGGAGATTTGCTTCCAAGCTTTCGATGGCTAACTCTGCAATCTTCTTCATTCCCTGAAGAATATGGCAGAGCTAGCCATCGAAAGCTTGGCCTGAAGAAGATGGCAGAGCTAGCCACCGAAAGCTTGAAGCAAATCTCCAACTTACCTGGCTGAGAACCCGAGAAGAGTAGTTATTCTAAAAGAAGAAACGTTTCGGTAACCAAAGTGCGGAGAAAACAATGTGAATACTGATATGGTTTTACAAGTCCAGAAAAAACAGATAAGAGCTTAGGTTATGGAACATTCAGTGTGAATCAAGTTGCTAGGCGATAGGAGATGAACTACTGAACAGTGTTGGGAGTATTCATTGAAATTTTATACATGAATAAACAACACTCTTTTATGGGCAAATCTGCATTACTTTTCTACTTCTGAGGACTTCAAAATTGTTCGTGACTTTTAAATAACCCTATATTTAACTAGAAATCGGGACAAAAAATTATGGTTTATTTAACGACGCTCGCAACTGCAGAGGTATTATCAGCGTCGCTGGTGTGCCAGAATTTTGTCCCACAGGAATTCTTTTACATGCCAGTAAATCTACTGTTATGAACCTGTCGCATTTAAGCACACTTAAATACAATCGACCTGGGCTTGTATCGAACCCGCAATCTTGAGCGCAGATTGCCAGCGCTATACACACGAAATAGGGACAGTACAATCAAACCTTTTTTGATTACATCACTATTCCCTTCTCTGGAGTAACTTTGTTGCTTATAACTAAATATAGCAACAACGAGCTGTAGGCAAGGAGCGACGTTTTGAGGTCTCTGATTCGATCTCATAGGAGACAAAGGGTCAGCTGAAGTATACGCCATTGTGTCGTTCGTTCGCAACCAATCCAGGGCAATGTATTGAACGAAGGAATTAAAGAAAAGTCCGAGAAGAAATATAATTACACTTAACTACAACAGTTGCTACTACGGATTTAAAGTTAAAATACGAAAATATCAACAGTGGACAAGACAAAGGGCGAAAGGTTGGACAGATCAGAATAGAAAAAAAAACCAAAGAAAAAGAAGACAAGTGAATTAATTAGAATGACGCGTATTGCATTAAAATTCAAGAGATCTGGTAAATGTACATTTTATTTTCTATTTCTGTTTCTCATTTATACTGCACTTCCTATTATTTCATCAGCACAATAATTTAGGTAATTTAGTTGGATACTATTTTTTTTACTATGCAAACAACATAACGCTCCGCACCAATTACCTGCTATGTTTAATTACACAAATTATTTTACATCCGTTTCACATGTCACGTTAAATAGTAACGCTCTTTGGCACTACGTCCGGAGTGTAGGCAAGCAAGAGTGGAATAAGAAGCACTGCAATCACCTGCAGACATTAATATTTATTGACGTGCAATTTTCAGCTAATTTACATAGTAATTTTTTTATCCGTCACACTCATTGAATAGTGTCGAGTAATGAACAAATAAAATGTTATAGAATATATATTTCCTCTGGAACATAGTTTCATATGACCTACATAAAAACAAACTTTACTGACAGGTATTGTAATCAGTCTTTTGAGTCCAGAACTAAGCCACTGCGGTAAATGTTCAACAAAATTCAAAACTGCATGCACTAAGATTCGATCCTGGACTCATTATTTAAGAATTTATATTAAAAGGATCAAGAGAATAGGATATCTTCTATTTTTTCAATTGTATCACTCCACTACAATTAAATTGACGCAGCTATTACAGATACATTTTTTTTTTCCCGGATAGTCTTTACTTAACATTTGAGAAGCATGGTAGAATATGGAATTGCCCATCTAACTCCAGAGAAAACTTAGTGATCCTACAGGATTTCTAATCTCGACAATTTCTCCTCTCCTCGAAACTTCGTATGGGAAAGTGGATTTATTTACTACTTTATTCATTCATTTATTTATATATTTGTTTATTTACTGACTTGCTTATGTATTTATTTGTTTATTTATTGATTTGCTTATGTATTTATTTTTCATTTGCTTATTTATTTATATATTTCTTTACCTATTTAATTATTTATTCATTTATTCATTTATTTCTTCATTTATTTATTCATTTATTAATTTGCTTATTTATTTTCTATTTATTTATTATTTATTTATTTATTCATTCATTTTCTTATTTATTTATTTATTTAAATATTTATTCATTCATTTGATTATTTATTTATTTATTGATTTATTAATCTGCTTATTTATTGATTCATTCATTTGCTTATTTATTGATTCACTCATTTGCTTATTTATTCACTAATTCATTAATTTGCTTATTTTTTTATTCATTCATTTGCTTATTTATTTATTCCTGCATTTGCTTATTTATTTCTTGATTCATTCATTTATTCATTCGCTTATTTATTCATTCATTCATTTATTGATTTATTTGCTTATTTATTTACTCATTTGCTTATTTATTCAACCATTCACTTATTTGCTTATTTATTTCTATATTTGCTCATTTATTTATTTACTTATTTCATTTAATATGGCAGAGCTACAGCCAACAGGCCTCCTCTTCCGACCGGTCAGACTAACTGAATACAACAGCTTTACATCACAATAACAAATAGAACGTACAACATTAATGACAGACGCTAATAATAGTTAAACAATAAGCGTAAAATTAAGTAATAAAAGCTGGATAAGTAGTGTTGGTGAAACAATAATAAACATTAATAGTAGCTGTAATGATCTTTATATGAAGAGTAATACCATGTTTAAAAGTATCTGACATTACTCGGTAGGGAAAAGTTGAACTAAATCTGTGAAAAACTTCAGTGCAAATATTCCAGCAAGTCAATGACAAATATGCTTTATAAAAGTTCTGCAGTACTGGTTCGGTGTTCAACAAGGGCACAAACATGAAGAGAGTTGTTTTGACGGAAGAGAAATTTGCGAAATTCCATCATCAGTAGAAAGAAGTTCAAGGAATTCTCCCAATCCTCTAGCAACAGCGTGTGGTTTCACGTGGATCGCCACAATACAGCAACAAAATTACGAATTTGCGACAGTATGGAATTTCACAGGTTCAGAGACTAACAAATCTCCATAGCAACGCTAAAATTGAGTTTTGTAATTGGTTCCTGTAGTCTGTACGAGTATATAACGGAGCTGTGAATCCACAGCTGATATTTTTACTGAAAAAAACGTGGCTACATTCATAGGGATATGTAAATTTCCTAAACAATTGTTACTGAAGTTCTGAAGGACCTCATCAGTTACATGAGCACCCATTATGGGTATATGACATTCGTAACGATCTTCACAAAACACAAAAATTGGGCCTAGTGTTAAAAAGTTTGTTGAAAAGATGGAAAGCATATCAACAAGCATACTGATATCATTCGAACCATTTGTTGTAATTTAACCAATGGCGAAGCTCTGAAGAGGTTTTTGAGGGTTAGCCTAACCACAAAATTTGAGTTGTTATATCTAGTAACAGTATAATTTCGAAATAACAATGTATCGTAACACTTGGTTTCACTCCGATCCTTCAATATATTCAATTCATTGTTGACATCATTCCACTGCGAGAGGCAGAAGTCTCGTAGCGAGGCGCGATATAATACGCCGCGCTATGTTAGTTTCCTGTGAATATGCTGCATTCTTGAGTGTTAGTTTAATCAAAAGTGATTGCGTGTTACATACTAGTTTAGTGTGAAATGGCTCATACTGAAAGAACATTGGGTCATTATTTGCAGAATTAAAATAGAAACCATTTTCAATTTGGGCGTAGGTAACAAATGAGCTTACAAAGACAGGAGATCGACACTATATTTACATTATTAAAATAAGGGATGAAGACAAAACAGAACATTTCAATTTTCATGGTATAGCTAAGAAATATCCTTCGCTAACAAGGTGCTCCGAGACAAATTAGTTATATTGTTATAGCTGTATTCTGTTTAGGGGTGAAAATGAGTGGATATCATCGTCTTGTAGGGTCTATGTCACAAAAAAATTTTGACTGAAAAGCCGAGACACATCTGCTGTATAAAAAGGTAGGCAAGCAGAATTTTTTAGTCTACCCAGTATTTAGGCATACATCTTAGCTTCGCCACTGAATTTAAGTCAAAATTAAATACTGTGACAGAAACTGAATTACTTACACTTTTAATCCTAGTAGTACTGTTTGCGTAATTTACGGTGAAAGCGGGTCCCGTTACGACAGCCGAAGGGCTAGCTAACAACAGGCCGGGAAATGGCCGATAGAAACGGCCAATTCGTGTTGTGGGCGTTCAAGATTGGAAACTGTATATTTAATACTGTGAGCTTTTAGTCGCTCCAAAGTACAGTTGGTAATATAGCGGTCAGTACACCTATAGAGTAGTTCGTACCTTTTGATTCTACCAAGGACAAGGAAGCTTATACATTGCTTTCCTTTTAAAAAGTACAAAGTAAATACTCAAAATACACATCGATATACAACAAAACTAGTCTTTGGTTCACGGATCTCTACTACAATAAATAATTATACATTCTAAATAAATCAAACGCGCAGCTTCTGCGACGCTCATTCAAACAAGCCGACGACTGTTGCTTTGATATTCTACGTGGGGGTGCTACTCAGAGATCGTTACATCGAACTCCAGCTATACTGTGTACACCATTAAACTGTTTTCAATGTTTTGGTGAATGAAATCAGAGTTCTAGTATTAGATCTAAGGGTTGTGTATAACGGTCAGTGTGAACTCTTCTCTTACAATGTGCAAGTGTATTGTGACAAATTTGGAAATGTGTACAACGTGTTTTGACGTAGAATTATGTCTTATTGTTCAGGTCACATAGCAGATATACCAGAGAACACACAGGCCGACGAGCGTGACAAAATCTTATTATTACGGTTTCATGGCCGAATCAAGAGTGGGAACAAGTTATAATTATATGATTTTAAAGGTCTCCATGCATCTTCATGGCGTGTAGAGGGGACACCATTAACTTAAGAATGTTAGCTTAAATTATGTAGAGCGAGCGAAATAAATATTAAACCTTAAACCAGAATATTCAGCACGTAAATCTAACTCAGCTAGAAGCTCATTAAAAGGGTTAGGTCTAATAGTCCGATTCCCAAATGTTATCTTGAGTTTCTCTTTTACCTATCTTCTCGAGTCCTCAGACATTTGTCGTTTTATTTTTTAAGTTCAATATAATTCTACACTTAAAAAAAAAGTTACTGACATGACAAAAATGCTGAAAACAATTCTGCGCGTTACAGTTAGGGCACAAGTGCAGGTATATTATACTATACTTCGGGTCTCTATTTTTTTATTTTAGTAGGTATTTTACGACGCTTTATCAGCATCTTAGGGTATTTAGCGTCTGAATGAGATGAAGGTGATAATGCCGGTGAAATGAGTCCGGGGTCCAACACCGAAAGTTACCCAGCATTTCCTCATATTGGGTTGAGGAAAAACCCCTGAAAAAACCTCAACCAGGTAACTTGCCCCGACCGGGAATCGAAACCGGGCCACCTGTTTTCGCGGCCAGGTGCGCTAACCGTTACTTCACAGGTGTGGACTGCGGTCTCTATACTATACTCACAGGACTGAAGAGGTTATATTAAGCAAAGTGTGGAAGAATTCACCCCCTGCCCATCATTAACCTATGCTTTAACCTAATTAAAAAATAAGAACTATTGGTACCGTACTTGTAATTTAAATTACGAAGACCAAAATGTTCCGTTTGGACGGGTTATGTTCAACTATCTCAGACAAAACGCGATTAACTTCCTCCTCTTGGTGGTTCATTCACTCTGCGGTCAACTGCAATTTCCGGCGCAAGATGACTCTTGGTTCGCACGCTGCGTGCGGCTTTTGTTTGGATTGTTTCGTCGAGCACCATTACAGTTATTTGTCACGACATTCTTCATGTCGTAGGAATATTTTAGAACTTCTTGGTTGGGAAGTTGTCTGTGAGAACAACTGGGAACAAGAGACCGTGTAATCGTGAGATATTAAAATAATATATTCTCGTGTTAACTATTTATTATTTATATAACTTAACCGATTTTCTTTCTTTTAATAAATTATACCAGCTTTTAATGATTTTATAGACTCGTATTCATTTAATTTTTCGCATCATTTCATTTCATTTAAAAACTCTTACTATATATGAAAACTACGCGGAAGTCACACAATGTCCAATACGGATGCATTCATAGCTAAAAAAAAATACAAGAAAGTTCGTAAAACTATGACAATGATTTCAATTTTTTTGTGTAACTTTATATCAACAGAACCTTAAAAAAAAAAAACACATATAGCATTTAACAGCAAAGGCAGATTTACGTAAACATGTTCATCGTGAAATTAGAAAAACGATAATAAATACAAATTGCACGAAAATACACCACCTGTATTTCCATCCAGTTCCCTGTCACAAAACAAGTACAATATTATGTTTGATCTTTTTTTTTCCGCTTTCGAAGAGCGCAGCGATACGAAGCAAGTACATACTATACCAGAGGCTCACAAACGCATCACGAACGCGACCCACGCTTTCCAAAAAACAAAAATAAATAAAAAGTGTTGAAGTACTTCATTAAAATTATAGACCTTTTCAGAACTACGTTCTTACGAACAATAAAGAAAAGAAGATGTTTCTATACAGGCAATAATAATAATAATGATAATAATAATAATAATAATAATAATAATAATAATAATAATAATAATAATACATTATCATTATTATTAAAAACTGAATTCCTATGATTCTTATACGGTATAAATGCATTAGCACTGTAACTTCAAAATATACCCATCAGTCGTGCTGCAAGTTGATCGTCTCGTTAACTTAGAATCTTGGCAGAAAGGTTAAGAACTCCTGTACTACACATTCAGTAGTTCGATAATTTTATGAAAACAAAGACAATATTAATAGTACAACCCATTACGAAATTATTACAATAGGGCGAAGTTAAGCAACAAACCAACAAGCAATTTTGCAAAGATTTTATGTCATCTGTCGGGAAATAGTTTCAACTGTCTTAAAAAAAATTCTGAACACATCGTTACTCATTTTCCACTCACTTGCTTTTCCTCTATTTTGTTTTCAGCGACAACAGACCAATACAGGATTCGTTATTGAAAAATTTATATCGTATTCATTATAATTATTATAAAGGTAAATAATGCCCTGTTTGGTAATGAAATTTTTTTCCATGCTTGAGTCAATTGAATTTGAACAAAATTGATACGAGTTTATAATTAATTCCAACTGAATACCACAATATCTCTAAAACGTGATTTTGCTCGTTGGTCTGTTGTTGCACAATTCTGTCCAATTTAGCATTATGTTACAGCCAGTTAATTATTCCATACATTGCAAATTATACTACAAATGATAAAGCTGGAACTCAAAGCAATGCTTTTTTGGAGTTCACTGTTAAAATACGACTGACTGGTATAGTACGGATTACTTAAGAATGCCGGATGATAGAAATCTACGTGCACAAAGGCCATCTCAGTGGTCCACTGTGTCCGTAAAATGGCCGGTAAATTTTTCCTGAAGCCCTCCTATTATGAACATTATATGTAAAAAAATCTACCTATACATCTTGATTACACAACTTTTAACACTACATCACTTCGGAATATGTATTATATGTCTTTCTCGTGTTCGATTTTACCAACTGGTTGTTGCTGGTCTTGGCGCCTTTTGTTTTGTTTCCTGTGGGGGTGTGTTTGTGTAGTGTAACGTGGAGTCAAAGAGTGTGTGTGTTCTGAAATTGAGTTGTGTTGAGAATTTCATTTGGATGTGTTTTTGTGTATCTGTATATTTCGTACTGTTCTAGTGTGTTTAGTTTCTGGCTTTTTAGTTGGATGTGTAGAATTTTCATGTCTGTATTGATGTCTCTGTAGGTATGGTTAGCATTTGTGATGTGTTCTGCACATGTGGAAGTTTTTTGTAATTTTGTTATGACTGTGATGTGTTCTTTGTAACGTGTTTGAAATGATCTGCCTGTCTGTCCTATGTAGAAGTGGTTGCAGGTGTTACATTTGAGTTTGTATACGCCTGTGTGGTTGTATTTATTTTTTGTGTTGTTTGTGTGTTGAGATGTTTTTGTAGAGTATTATTTGTTCTGTATGCGATGTTGTAATTTAATTTCTTGAATGAGGTTGCACTCTTGTGTGTGTTTTTGTTTTCGTATGTTAGTGTGATGTATTTTTTGTGTTCTTGTGTTTGTGTTGTATTCTTATGTCTTTTTTGTAATTATGTTTTGTCTTTCGTATTATGTTGTCTATTATGTTGGGGTTGTATCCTTTTTCTTGTGCTATATATTTTATTGTGTTTAGCTCTTCGTTATAATCATGTTGGTTCATTGGTATGTTGAGTAGTCTGTGTACCATTGTTCGGAATGCAGCTTGTTTGTGTTGTGTTGGGTGATTGGATGTGTTGTGTATGTGTGTTGTTGGTTTTCTGTAGACCTAGAATGTGTGTTTGTTGTAGACTTTTGTTATTTTGATGTCTAGAAAATTTATGGATTTGTTGTTTTCAATTTCTAATGTGTAGTGTAGCTTTTGGTGTATTTGGTTTGTGTGTTAATGCAGGTTTTGGATCTCTCTTTTGTTTCCTTTGTATAGGTACGGTCACACGTCGCTACTTTTGCAGCAATACAGTACAAAAAACTGCGCAACTCTCACACTGCGACGTTTGAACAACGGTGCAACCCGAAAAGTAGCGGCTGTCGAACCTGCTGCCCGCTACTTTTTCATGCTGCGCGCAGCTTAGAAGTAGCGACGTGTGAACAGGGTTCTCAGGGTTGCAGCCGCAGCATTTTTGATATCGGTTTTGTTGAAACTTTTGCTGCGGTTGCGACCAGTGTTGCCACCCAAGTGTGCCAAGATACTTTTATTGTTTGGATATATTTTAATGTTAAATATGATGAAAATAAATTATTTGTAACAGTTACTAAATGTACAACACTGTCTGAGTATATTTGCTGACGAAATAATTCATTTTTTTAATTTTCCGTAGCGTAGTTTCAAACAGGAGGGTTGCCAACATTGATTACGTGTATATGCTGTTGGTTATCATTTAAGTATATAGGCGTTTTTAAAAGCTTTATAGTAAAAATAATGCCAATTTCTGAATACTAGTTAGGACAGGAAAGAAAAATAATAGATACGAAACACGAGTTTCGTAATAATGCGAACATAACCACAAAATGTATATTGGAAAGTCAACACGGAGCTGAAAACCTGCAGCATGACTGCGGCTGCAAAAGTAGCGCCTTGTGTGTGAACAGACTCGCAACCTCCAGTTGCAACTTCTCCAGCACTCGAGTTGCGCAGCACAAAAAGTAGCGTGCAGCGCACTACTTTTGGCTTACGTGTGAACACGACATGCAACTTTTGCAGCTGCAGTACAAAAGTTGCGCAGCAAAAGTAGCGACGTGTGACCGTACCTTATAGTATTAGTATGTCAGTTCTGAAGAAGGCCAATAACAGGCCGAAACATGTTAACCAGGTACGGTAAAATCTAACACGAGAAAGACATACAATACATATTCCGAAATCTATCTACTACATGGACCTCCATGTTAAGAATTTTTGTCGTGCTTAATCCACTGTCTTCGATCGGGTTTGATTCAGAGAACCTCCAAACGAACGGCATGCCCAAGTTGACACTGGAACAGCATATAAATGAGGATAAACGTTAAAATGAGAGTCTTTTAGAAGTATAACGCATGATGACGCCACGTTCCTGTGGCAAACCGCGACAGAAGCGCTGTAGTAGCTACACGACAAAGATCAAACCATGGTCAAAGCCGTGACAATGGTTTGCATGCCAGGTGATGCATGAGTGTTGAGTAATGGATCGTGAAGCAGTACAATGTAGCTTTCAACGTTCGGACGTCCGACTCTGATAGTTTCATTCTATTGGGAATATGAGCTTGACACACACAGAGATCCCCGAAGGAAGGTCTTAGCAACTATGTAATTTACAGAAGTAGGCCTAACTGATTTCATCTCGAACTACGTAGCAGAAAGTATGTTTTCAGAAGCAAACTTCTGGGAATTCCACAGCGTGCTGGAAATAGACATTTCCAACGTTTGGGAACTGCATACAGGTTGCCTATTAAGGGTAAACAAAGCGATCTAATGATTGCTACAATGCTTGATCCGCTATGCCAAGTTATTTTTAAGTTTGATTATTTTACGACGCTTTATCAACTACTCACAAGCAAACGTTCTGATGAGGGCAGATTAAAAAGTTATTTTTTTTTCTTTCACCATGTGAATAATGTCAAAAGAAGTGCATATACAAATTTTGGCCACTCTACTGCAATTACGAGGCCGTCCAGAAAGTTATTTTCCTTGGGGCCGTTTATAGGAAAAAGCACAATTGAATGGAAATATTTATTGAAAAAGATACAGCAATTGTTCCGCTATTTGTCAACACATCTCTACTGGAATTGAGACATTTGTCATACCATGGGGTCAATTTTTATGTCGTAGAAGTCAGCCGCCTCAGATCGGAACCAGCGTTCGACTGCGTCCGCACCTCTCTCTGTCGATCCCACGTTGAGAAATGTCCTAATTCCCATGGAAAATATGTTAAAAAATAGCTCAACAACTGTTGTGTCTGTTCCAATAAATTTGCCCAATGAAACTGTGTTGTTTTTCTGTTAACGGTCCCTGGTGAACTTATTTTAAGGCCCTCGTAATTGCGGTCGAGTGACCAAAATCTGTATAAGCACTTCTTTTGACATTATTAACATGGTGGAAGAAAAAAAAAATAACTTTTTTTTATCTGCCTCCTTCAGAAGGTTTGCTTGTTAGTTATTTAACGTCGATGGAATTGGTGACAGTGATATATTTGACGAATTGAGGCCGAGGATTCGCCATAGATTATCTGACATTCGCCTTACGGTTGGAAAAAACCCAATTAGGTAATCAGCCCAAGCTGGAATCGAACTGAGCTACGCCGGTGACGTGCCAGGCAATTCCAAGCAACATGAGGTCTTATGTGCTTTCTTTTTATAGCACCGGCTATGCAGGTAAAGATAAAGACATCCGCATTACTTCCCGTGAAGGCCCACAGGTTGGCGCGAAGTTAAGTCTAGGCTTTTCTGAACCGACGCATGCGACGTGCGATATGCGAGGCCCGGACTACTCGAGACAGTGAATGGTTTCTATAACTGCGAGGTCTGCCTACCTCGCAACTATAGAAACCACTCACTGTCTCTCGTGTTGTCTAGATTTGTACGAGACGGACCTCGCATCTCGCATGTCGCATGGCTCAGTTCAGAAAAACCAAGACTTGAAGCCTTATACTTGCACAATCGGCATTAATGGTAGTAGGTATGTTACTCGTACGTGTCCGCTGTCTGTAGCTCCAAGAAAACACTCCTAGTACTCATTTCTGTTAAAGGGCGAGTAAACCCAAGGGCCGTAGTGCGATCTGAAGAATTAGATCAATGTATAAAATCCATGACCCAATCCAGAATTGAACCCGCTACCTTCCGGCTTGTAGAGTTTCGCCTTAACCGCAATACTGCCGCACGCCTCTGGCTGTGAAAGTAGAAGAGTCAAATGAGCCACCTAATATTATAATATAGCCTAAACATAATAGAGAAGTAACCATTTTATTAGATTCTCTAGATCAGCGGTTCCCAAAGTGTGCTCCGCGGAGCCCTTGGGGCTCCGCAAGTGAGTCTCAGGGGCTCCGACCGCGGCAGTTATGAAAATGACAAAAATTTCTGCTTTCATCTAGTCTCTAGTGCGGAAAACGTAAACTACTTCCATCAAGCGAAAAGTACTTTCTCAGAAAGTAGTTTGATCTCTTCTTACTAGATAGAAGCAGCAATAATAGATCTACTAGAGTCATCAGCCATCAACCAGTGCTCAGTCAAAGGGGATAATAACAGCCTTAATTTCGAAGAAGATAGTGCGAATTCTTTGGGAATGAGTTCAGAATATGCTGCACATGATTCTACTTCAGAGTTTACGATGCCTAATGTAGAGGTACCGAAAGGGAGCAAAAAAACTAAAATATTGTGATTCATATTTGGATATGGGATTCACTGAGTTTGCTGATGGACGTCCACAGTGTGTGAAATGTAACAAAGTTTTGCCGAATAGTTCTATATTACCTGCCAAGCTTAGACAGCATTTCGAAACTCATCCTTACTTCACAAATAAAACTGCAGATTACTTCAAAAGAAAATGTGACGAACTCCATGCAGTTCAGACAAAAATTTTATCTCGTATAAAGACAAGTAACTATAAAGCACTGGAAGCGTCGTCCTTGGTTAGTCATGACCAGGGTCTTACTGGTAAACCTCATACCCTTGCTGGTTGATTATATAATTTTGCTAATGAATTCATGATTTCATTTTGTTTATTATAAATGTTTTCATGAATCATGAGTTCTATATTGTTAACTATTAAATCTATATAAAACCACTCTTAGTGAAGGTAGTGAAGTGCATGGTGGACGAAAAACTACAAACTTGATTTCCAATGTACCCTTATCAAATAACACTGTGCGTACTTGGATCCAGGATCTATCAAATGATGTTAAAAATACCATAATTTCCCATGTCAGTCAAACGAAATTTTTGCAACAACTTGGCGAAACCACGGACGTTGCCGGATTAGCTGTGCTAATGACGTTAGGCGGTACAAATTTTCAGGTTCTTTTCATGAAAACATTTTGTTCTGCAAGCCATTGCCATCTCCTACAAACGGTACTGAATTTTTTTCCCTGATAGATGTCTTCATTGAAAACTCGACACCATGGTATTATTATGTTGTACCGAAGTAGTACATCATAATAATATGATATGCGTAAGTAACCACTTAGTGATTCAAGACGGCCCTCATCCCGTCGGATCCCGGTCACTTAGTCACTCGTAATGAGTGCACCTCTGTACATAGTGCACTGGATATTGTTCCACTGTCACATATTTTGTGACACAGTATATGGGGGTAGGCACCAAAGGTAAAACTGAGAGACAGAATTTAAACTGATCTGGTATCGGAACTGGAATCCGGTGTGGCTTAGTGGATAAAGTGTCAGCACGTAGAGCTGAAAACCCGGGTTCGAGTCCTTGTGTGAAGAGAATTTTCTTCTGTTCTATCCTCCTCCATCGATACCATGAGACAATTGCACAGATGAAGCAAAGACCATGGTAGGTCCTGTTGCTGGTACTGTTACAAAGATCAAGAAAATTTGAAAAAATTGTACAAGTAGTCATTGTGTACTACACCGACACGCCCTCGCAACGAAAAAAAATACCAACATTATTAAAGCAAGTACTAGACAACGTCGCCTAAATTATCAACTTTGTTAAGGCACGACCTTTGCAGTGTAGGCTACTCAAAATCCTGTATGAAGATATGGGAAATACACACAAGTCATTGTTATTAGTTATTTATTACACACAGAGGTGCGGTGGTTGTCGCTTGATAAGCGTTGTCTTCACTTTTGAATTATCAAAAAAGTTTGCTAGCAGATTATTTTAATGATTAGAAATGGTTGTGCAAATTATGTTAGTTGGCACACATTTAAAAAAAAATTAACGAATTCAGCAATCCATACAAGGGGAACAGAAGACATATTCAATGCTAATGACAAAATTGCCGCACTGAAGAAAAAAATAACGTTCTACATGGAAAGAGTCTTGAATAAGGATGACATGTTTCTCATTGACTTCAAACTTTATGCAAGAAAATAACATAAAATGAATAACTCATTCATAGCAATAATAAAAGAGCAGCATGATAATTTGCTGCAAAATATGAATTCATACTTTCCAAGGGCCACTCAGGAAACGATTCGATTGTAGATCCATTTTCAGTGAAGTCAAAACCAGCAGCCCTCACTGCGGCAAGAATATGAGGTCCTTATAGACATGGTTTCGGACGGCCACTGTCAGGCATCATTTAAAAGCAAACCACTTCCCGAATTTTGGGCTGTTAGGGGAGGATCATTCAATATTAAGTTCAAAAGCTAAATTATTTGGATGCAGAAGACGATATGCGTCTTCAACTGACTTCCGTGACACCAGACATTGACAAACTCTGTCGCAAGAAACAGGCACATTCTTCACATTAATTCGAGTATAAATGTAACATTGTAACATTTTCTAAATATTTTAAATACCGGTACTACTTATAATTATCATTTTATAGATTTAAATAATATTGTCTCCAGTTCGTTTCCTTTATATATATATATATATATATATATATATATATACCTTATTATTCATACTTCCGTATATATATTATGTGTATTATGCTTCATAGAACATATACAGACAGAACTAAACACCAAACATTTCTTGGGGCTCCACGAGAAAATTTTGCTTCAAAAAGGGCTACGTGGCTCAAAAAGTTTGGGAACCGCTGATCTAGATCATCATCATCATCATCATCATCATCATCATCTTCCTCCCATGTATTAGGCCTGGTGTCCTGTTACGGCCTCGTGCCATCGTTTGAGTGGTCTTCCTAAAGATCTCTTTCCTCTTGGATGGTAGTTCAAAATCTGACGAGGGATGCGGGATCGATCCTTGCACATAGGATGCTGCTTCCAATTATTTCTATAGTTCCATATATGGTCCATAACCGAAGATATTTGAAGTTCTTGAAGGCTATCTACATTTTTCTTTTTGTCTAACTTTGCGTATCCAGCTGTTCTTCTCATGAACTTCATTTCGCTAGCTGTTATTCTGCTTACGTCTCTTTTACATATAGTCCAAGCTTCGCTCCCATAGGTAAGCATTGGTATCGCTAAGGTTTTATAAGCTCTTATCTAGATTGTCGGAATAATATGTTTGCAAGGGAAGGAAAATTGTATTCCAACGAAGTAATGACATCGGACCATACTATTTGTCCTGCAGACGGTCCATGACGTAATAGCAATCGTCAGACTTCACGTGATTCAGCGACTTTGGCTAAGTGGAAGAGAAGGCCTGATGGCCTTAACTTCCCCAGAATAAATAATAATAATAATAATAATAATATTATTATTATTATTATTATTATTATTATTATTTTGAGAGAAGTCTGGCTTTATGTTTGTAGAGTCATAAATGACGCCAATACTGAGACACAATTACGAGCATATTTATTTAAAATGACGAATTACTTACTTCGCACCATTATTTTGTATGAGTATAAAATCTAAAGTACGGTATCTTATTCCATGATCCTGTATTTCAGGAAGGCCGAGCTGACACGGACAATGCTCCCAGCGAGGACGCCTCAAGCACAGCAACCGCTCCAACAACGTGTTGCGTGTTACGCTGTTCTAGAGAGATTCCGCAACATCGAATTCTGACCCTAAAGCTGGGAAAACGAAAAGTCTGTTCACTGAATACCAAACGGGTGTACCATGTTTTTTTACCACTGTAGAATTGGCATGGGACCACTCTGTTACTCCTGGTATCACGAACTGGTGATATTAGGCAAATAGTTCCCAAACGTTTCGAAGGTGTGATTCACTTTTTGGCGAGACTTCTGTATGCGACCCACCACTATCGAACTGGTAGGGTACATAACCCCATTAAAAAATAGAAATCCTATAACATCGAAAAAAATGATGATTTTACTCAAAATTAGTGGATACGACCCGAAGATCGGCCAAAATAGAAGAATATAGTACAACAATGACATGAAATATGAATATGAACATTTCTAATAGATCTAACCTACTTTGCTGATATTTTCAAACATTTAACACTTTGAATAGTAGTTTCCAAACCAAAATGTTGACATAATAACAGCCAGGTATAAAATCAAATAAAGGAACTTGATTTCTGGTCATCACTTGAAAAAAAGGAATGTGATGCATTCCAGAACATTAAAGAATTCGCGGAAAATATGATATGACGAATACCGGTTTTGTTTTTGTGAACATGTAGTTAAGTTTGCACAATTCTAAACAACAACTTTCTGAGTATATTCCAGGAGGACAAAACAATATGACAGTCACAGATGAATACTAAATCTATTTTTAGACACTTGCGTTCAACTGGCTGAAATTAAAAAAAAAAATGAGAAGGGGAAACTTCATTTAAATGGTACACACCTACTGATGAAATGTTGAAACTAGCATTTTCGCAGAATTTAGACCAGTTGTGGATCAAAAGAACAGCTAGAAGACGTACACGAGGAAAAAGGAATATATATGAACCTTCAATGAATTTTTATAAGGACAAATACCATCTGGAATCCATCGCCATTACGGGACTAATGATAGGAGCCCGTGGAACCATACCCCGGTTCCTAGTCTACTTCTGTAAATCTTTTGGCCTGCATAAAGATATTTTAAGAGATCTAAGAATTGCAACACTCAAAGGATCAATAGCTATTTTCAGGCATCATACATATGGACCATAACTTTAATTCACATATTCTTGATGTTACTTCATATATTATTATGTATTTCAATCTAGTATTTCAAATTGTCATTTTTCACTGTAACAACAAAAATATGTTTCATTAAGCCTCAAGGCATTTACTCTTTATTTATTTTATCATGGTACTCTTGTCAATGGCAACCTGTATTGGTTACAGGAAGAAATAAATAAAATAAAAAAAAAAAAGAAAGTGAAGTGACATAACCCTAAAAAAAACTTAATCCACGATTGCTTAATTCACTGCAGAACACAAGATTAAACCAAGTCCATTTTCTTCTTGTCAGAGAGCAGGAGCAGCTTTAAGGAGTTAAGTGGAATTCGTTCACATGCAGCAGCTTAATCCAGAGACTCACGGCTCAATTCCTGTATCCGGCTCTATGGATATTTAATGTCGGTTTTGGGCTTTCCGTCATTAACATCAAATATTCACTCGCCAAGCGTGACGTCATAACGGGCTCTCTTCTTTTTTTTTTTCTCCCATTATCTCTCTCACTTCCGATCTCTACTCGCTACTCCGTTCTACACTTTTTTTTTACAGCTGTTAATGAACTGAGGAAGAACTAGATCTTTCTGGAATAGCACCGTCAACCAGTTTGTTGTTGTTCGGCATTCTAACAAGTTACGCAACAGTTTAATGTCTTGAAAGCAGTTTTACTCGTTTGAATAAAAACAGAAAAAAAACATAACATAACAAAGTGTTAGCAGTCACGAAACTCAATACGTAGGAAATACGCATCCATAGATAGTTGCTAACCACTAGGATCGCTACTATCGCCTCATCACAGACAATGCGAAATAGTACTGGCACAGTCTATTGTTCCTAGTACCCTCGTTCGTTAATAATTTTCATGGAAGAACCAAAGCAATTTCACTACGCTGCACAATGTACAATAATGCAAATCTACCTGGACAAAATTAATAACTTCTCTGCATTCCAATGGACTGTTATGAAACTTTGTACAGACCTTATAAATAGCACATATTTTTTTGTGTACAAACTCTGACTACATTTGTGTACGAGGAACTACCACTTTATAGGGGGTAGTTTTAGACTAAAATAATAACTTCTCTCTTATGTAACATATTCTTATGAAACAGTGTAATAAAGTTACAGGTAGAATATATTTTTTGTGTACCAACTATATTTACGGTTCCATAAGAGCAAGTCCTTTACAGGGAGTGCTTTGACACAAAATTAACTTCTTTCATACATAACAGATTTTTATGAAACTTTGTACAGGAGTTATAGGTAGCATATATTTTTATGTACAAATTCTGATTACATCTGTATGCTACCTGTAGGCCTAATTGTTATACAAAGTTTCATAAAAACATATTACATAGGAGAGAAGTTATTAATTTTGTCTAAATGCACCACTATAAATGGGCAGTTTCTCTTATGAAACAGACTTTGTAGACAAAAATTAAAATATTCGACCTGTAACTTCTGTATAAAGTTTCATAGATATCTGTTAAGAGAGAAGTTATTAATTTTGTTTAAATACATCCGCTATAAAGGAGTAATTTTTCTTGTGCAAACGTAATCAGAATTTGTACATAAAACATGTGTGCTACCTGTAAGGCATGTACAAAGTTTCATAACAATCCATTGCAATGCAAGCTTCGTAACTGTATATAGGCCTACTAGACTGTGGTGTTAGTCCGCAATAAAGAAATGGAACAAAGATATATCTGTAACTGTATAGCACCTTTATTTACAGATATCAAAAACTTCAATTTTGGTACATAAAACACTTTGTGTTCTTCACTATTCTCTATATATTGTTATTCTTAAAGGCTACATCAATAAAATTAAAATTATACTGTTCAGTCAACTTGTCCGAAGACAGGTCTCAACTTCACAAGTGATACTAACATGGCACCACTTATCAGGCAACTAGGCCAGGAAATAAATGAGGTAGGATGACCAGTTCCTTTCCCTCTCTTTTGCATACATAGAGGAGTTCACAACCAGAGTGGAACAAGCCCTTCTGGAAGAATTTTGAGAAATTGAGTTTTAAAGTTAGCTAAGCTCACGCTTAGCAACCTGCACCTTCCATTGGAAATGCTGCCCTCTGTGGAGTAACAAATGAGTTATGGACTTTGCTTGTTATGGCAATGAATAAAGCTAAGTTTTCTTCATCCGAGATTGTATTAATCCACAAACTGACCACTGGTGGACTTGGTCCACTCTCATTAATTAATTATTACACTAATCAGACTTCAGATTCATACAATTCTTTTTCCTCCGACACATATCGTCAAGTGAGTGCCAATAGAAGTACAGACCCAGAAACAAAATGGGCCGCCTAATTTTACTA
Organism: Periplaneta americana; assembly: GCF_040183065.1. Taxonomy (NCBI): domain Eukaryota; kingdom Metazoa; phylum Arthropoda; class Insecta; order Blattodea; family Blattidae; genus Periplaneta; species Periplaneta americana. The sequence continues at coordinate 56,893,992 of NC_091133.1, forward strand.
AGTTCCATATACAACGCATTGAGCATGTAGAGTAAACGACAGCGCCTAAATGTATGTTACTTGTGGAAAGCCTTGCGAAGCTTGTTGCCTATATTCAGAGGACTCCTACCAAGACTGCTCACACTTATTTCTTTATCTGTACATATCAGCCAGAACTTCAATAAAATTATATGTAGGCTTATATTTTAATCCAAGTTCTTATTAAACATTCAATTGCTTTAGCTATTGATCATAATCTGCCAAAGATATTAGACCAAGTGATAAGCTACGATGCCACATAATTCATCTCTTCACCGGTCGACCAATGGCTTTCCCCTCTCCCCCATCTCATGAGGTACACGAGGCAAATTTGTTGAAAGATGCGTCCTCCTTAAATTCTTGTAAGTTTTGCCTTCGACTACTTACAAATACTAAAACGTATAGTCCCGTCGCTCTAATTTCCGGCAGTCAATCACGTTGCCGGTCAGCTACATTTAAACGAGTGCGTCTTGTGATTCGCTGATGCATTTCCTAAGGCTCGATAAATACTTAATATAATCGCCCGCCATTTTGGCTCTTTCGTTGGCGTTCGCAGAAAGCACACGAGGACGTTATTTGCCGCTCAATTATTTGCTCAATTACAGTGCGTTTGATTTATTATCATGGGAGCAACATAGAGCCTTCACTTCCTAAGACGTAAGCAAAGAGGAGGATTCACGCCGGGAATAACAGCGTCGCGACTATAGTATGTTTGTATTTCCTTCATGGATTTCATAATTCCGTTTATGATTTCATTTAATTTTTTTCTGCCGCAGGTCTCATTAATTCCATGTCTGCAGCAGATATTGTTGAGGAATTTGCTGTTGTAATTGTCCAGGTCTCGCATCCGTAAGACTTACTACTTGAACTAGAGTTTTATTATGTATTATTTCTAATGAAAATAATGTTATATTTTCTACATTACATCATACATTTGTGTAGTACGAGTTAGAAATTTAAGACAAAAACATGAATTCTTATAGGCTAATAACTAGGGACGTGACATCGGTATATTTGTATTAGTCTGCGGTGAACATACGAAGCCCCGGGCAGAATGTAGTCGATGTGCTTCAAGTACAAGTAGCGAAAGCGAATTTGATACACACCTAAGCGAGCACGTTCTGTGTTATGTATACGATTGTTGCGTATTATAAAATCGAGACAATACAATTATTGTATAATAGCCTACTGGTGAGATTGAGAGTAAATGTTGGAATCATACTTAAATTGTCACAAATGTGGTAAAACATAAGTCTGAAAAGATTTTTTTTTTTTTGAGTTCTGCATTACAGTTTTAAAATGCCGAAAAGGTATATGGTGTATAATTTTGCTTTCTCTATATTTATCACATCAATTCCGTACCTTACTTTTCTTGCATGTTGTTCGCTTACTTTTGGTTCCTGCTGCAATAAACAACAACATTCATTTTCGAAGTTTAAAATGAAAATGACCGCCGAATGTCGGATAGTATAACCTTGTATGCGGAAAAACTCCGTTCAACATCGGCCGAAACCAAGGGGGCATATTTAAAATATTTCATATTATCAATTTCATTTCTGCATCACATAGTAAAACCGAAAAACGGTGGTTTCAATTCATTATGCAAAATTTAAAAACATTTATCAGATAACAAGTGCGATTGTTACAAACTTGATGTAGAAATGAAATTGATGACGTCAAATATTTTACATATGCGCCCTTGGTTTCAGCCGATGTTGAACATAATAAAATTAATAACATTTTTAAGATTACAATATTCATTCATTCATAATAGAGCAAGCAGTACAGTGACCAAGTTGTCATTGTAACGAATATGTCACATGTTACGAAAAAATAATTGTAACCGACTTATCATTTTGATGAACAGGTATTGTGACAAAATTTTCATTGTGACGAACTGCCAGTGACTAAACTAGTCGGTGACGAAACGACCTAGACCCTTCAAATCAACATAGCTGTATTTTCATTCCCGAAAGTTGGTGTATTCCATGTATCGGTGTATCCCTATACAGTGCAGAGTTTTTTTTATAGGCTTAATATCTAATTCCTTACTATGGTACTAACCAGTGGTGGTAATGGTTGTGATGGTCATGACAACGACTTTGAAAGAACCTGAACATTAGACTTATCAAATTTAATTTCAGGAGTTAAAATTCTATAAATTGGAAATAGTAAAACATGGAATGTTACTCCCTAGTGCTAACAATAGCAACATTGCCTTCTGAACTTGCACCAACCTTAAGTCTGGAGTTTTAGTCGTACTTCCCCTCCCCACCGCTAATTGTAAACCCCGTTACTTGTTTCCATCCCTATCTTCAAGTTTTGTATCCCCCTTTAAATCTCTTATCTGCGGAAGCGTTTCTGCGTACAAACCAACTGTGCCTCAATAGTTTCTATGGAAACGGAAATGGCTCAGGCAAATTCTAATTGTAATTAGCAAGCTTTTTTGCTCCGTAACCACATATTAAAGTTGCCGCGCCCCTAACTTCATACAACTTACCCTTCATTTCGAATTAAATTTCTCGTTCTATCGGATTTTGCTTCGTTCTAGATTCACAATAATTGTTTCCACAAGTTGCTCTGGCAGTGTTTCGACTTGTCTCTCGATGAGAAGGGCAATCGAAAAGCAAAGGTCGGTGGAATTATATAAAAAAAAATGTTTCAAATATGTTTATACACTCGCAGTATGATAGAGTGAATCAAAGGGAAGCTATGTGTCACTTCATGAGCTCATATAGCTGTATGAATCTAGAATACTTCCAGATATGAACTTCGCGTGCAAAATCAGGAACGAAAGACGTGGTCCGTTACTTACAATGTTATTCCCATCCACAATATAGGGTAAAGGTTAGTAATACTGTCATACGAGTAATATTGTGATACTCCTTTTCGAGAATTTCTTACAAGTTTACTGAGCGAGAGAAGGGCCGGTTTTGTGCATAAACTTGTCCACGAACATTCCATTAACGCCGTGTCCTAAGTAAATGCGAGCATGAGCGATGCGGGCACCGCGTTAAAACACGCATAGCAAATATCTGCGAGGAAAAGCGAAGGTGTCCAATGTAACTGCGTACGGCAGTTTTTAATGCAAAATATCGATTTTTAATGATCTATGTGGACGCATATGGAAAAGACAATTATGCATGAATATTTAATAACTCAGCTATTTATCAAAACATAAAAAATGACTCTTTACCTTTACGAAAAGTTCCGGAGGTACCTAACTTCGAAAGAAAAAAAAAAAAAAAAAAAACTTAATTTTTATTCGTAGGAGACAAAGTTTATCCTTTAAGAACATATCTAATGAGATCCTATACTAGAAGAGTTCAAAACAAGATAACGGCCTCATATTTCAATTACCGTTTATCACTTTGAAGAATGACTATAGAATGGAATGTTGTTGAAATATATTGAAATTATTGTAGAAAATGCATTTCATATTGTAAAATAATTTTCCATAGCGCTATAATTGACAAGGAATAGGATACTTCTACCAATGTCTCGGAAGATAATGTGAAGCAAAGATATCATAATTTCCAACACTCGAAGGCAAATAATCGCAAGTCGAGAGCATCAGAAAATGTGCGAGACACCTTCTATCAATAATTTTAATTGAAAGTAATTTAATGTTTAAGTAATCTCATTATCACGGGTTTTGAAAACAATAAACATTGATTAAAACCTATATAATTACATATTTACTTATTTTAAACTTAACTGAATATCCCGTACTATCAGCTACAGAGTTCCATTCTTTGTGAATAGCTAAACGATCCTTGTACTGAGGGTTTCTTTTGTTCCACAACACATTTCTTGTTTATACTTCGGAAATTAACACTTTAATTGCTACTGCTTGCCGGACGACATCTGCGGTGAAAATCAAACCGTTTTAAATTCCAAACAATGCGTGCGGTGCGGCTTCACAGCATCGTATGAATCGCACGCGTCTCGTGTTCTCGTTGGACAACTCCATTTATTACACGCAGATTGATTGTGAACGTCAACCGCAGTAAACGCATCGCACCGCACGCACCGCCTTGCCCGCCTTAACCTTGGACATGGCGTAATACGTTGACGCAAAAAACCGATCTTCCTGTCAGTAAACTTGTAATAATTTCTCAAAAAGAACTATCACAATATTACTCATATCACAATATTACTAACCTTTACCCTATATCCCCACAATGCACTCTGAGACGCTTCAGACATTTTAAGCGAGACTTAATCCACTATCAACTGTATGACGTCGACTTGAGCACCCAGAGATCATTTGTTTCTAGGAAATTTAGAAAAAACTAGGCGTTTCCTGAAAGACAATGATTTGAGAGCAGCTGCGAGAAATTGGCTATCTTCTTTGGTGAAGTTTTACAGTCCCCAGCCGTGGGACTGAAGCCGGATGGTCTATGGCGAGTCCTCGGCATCAACCCCTTTGATTTGATTACCTGGTTGGGTTTTTCTGAGGTTTTCTCCAACCAAAAGGCAAATGCCGGGTAATCTTTTGGCGAATCCTCGGACCTCACCTCATCTCACTACATCTCGCCAAAATATTGTAAAAAATTGTACAAAATTGTAAAAATTGTAGAAAATTACTAAATTTGTAAATCTGTAAAAAAATTTTAAAATTGTAATTGTAATATTGTAAAATTTTGACTTGGTCCACATCTTAAAGCTTCATTGCTTATGTAAGATCTATGAAATAAAATAAATGAATTAATGCTCCTACCGCACAAATACTTTGGTTGGCAAGGTCAGAAAGATGGGTAATTCTTGTACGAGACTTCTATAAAATTAAATCAGATTTATTTTTTGTTTGTCCATGTCTTTCCGACGGCCCTTGCATATTTGGCCATGTCTTAAGAATGTGTTTTTTTTTGTGTGTATATTGGCAATTGCCACTTCCCTTGGCACACTGAAATGAAAAAACGATTCTGCACATCTACTTCATTTTATGAATGAAAAGAATAGTGAAATGAGAATTTCCCCGAGAATTCTGAACAAACGCAGACTTCGTCCACCGCAAATCTCACTTTGATTCTCAGATTTGAATTCAATCTCTGATATGGGAAGAGACGCTAATAGTGTGTCAGTTCACGTAACATATCTACAGAAGAAAGTAAGTATAACGGGTATGACATATTCCTGAAGATACGTCATCAGTTACCGCGTATTAACAGCTAAGTCTCGTCTTTACCTCTAGTCTGTTTCCGATGAGTATCGGGACCACTTAATCCACATTTGCGCTCACTTGTTGTCTATCTCCTCACCAGTAATTGAGCGAAGTGCAAGTCCATTACCGCTTGTCAGAATTGCCAACCTAATGCACAATTCGCTGATGTAAGATGAGGCGGCGTGCATGGAGAAAATAGGCGTCACATGTGCGGAGCGAGGCGCCGCACAGACTCAGATGTTGTCATGGCAACTAGCCTCTGTCTAGGGTGGTTTCCTGTTACATAGCTTCCTTGTTGTCAGTAAACGCGAAACAAAGTATTCATTTGCATTAGAGCAACCATGATAGAGAAACAAGATACAGACTGTATCGAAATGATTGTTATAACAGACACTGCATCTCAGATATTCGAAAGTTTCCAATAAATCTTGACATATTCAACAGCATCCAATTAACCACGATGGGGAACTAAATATACAAAACTTTCTATTGTAATAAATCCTAATGAGAAACGGACATTATCAGAGTTCGTTAGTAATTTTCATGGAGGAACCGAAGCAATTTCACTACGCTGCACAGAGTGCAATAAAGCAAATCTAGCTGTATTCCAATGAATTGTTATGGAACTTTGTACAGATCTTATAAATAGCACATATATTTTGTATACAAACTCTTACTATATTTGTGTACGAGGAACTACCACTTTATAGGGGATAGTTTTAGACTAAAATAATAACTTCTCTCTTATGTAACAGATTTTTATGAAACAGTGTAATAAAGTTATAGGTAGAATATATTTTTTGTGTAAACTATATTTACGGTTCCATAAGAAGAAGTACCCCTTTACAGGGAATGCATTGACGCAAAATTAACTTCTCTCCTAAATAACAGATTTTTATGAAACTTTGTGCAGGAGTTACAGGTAGCATATATTTTTATGTACAAATTCTGATTACATCTGTATGTTACCTGTAGACCTAATTGTGGTACAGCAGTGGCAAAAAAACAGGACCGATCCTTGTAGCTGATTTCAGAGCCTTCTTCACTCCAAAGCACAATAGACTGGTAACTAAGATTTTCGTGGTTCGAATCCTGCCTGGGAAGGAAACTTTTATTTTTGTTCCTTATTCAAATGTATTCCCAATACTTTTCGACTGGAATAAATCTTGAAGGATAATGATAATACAATATAATCGACTGCATTTAATAACCTTGATGGGAAATAAGAGACACTATACATTCAAATGTAATCAATCTTGATGGCTAGACAAAGGCATAAGATTTTATACCGATGCAGACACCCTGACGATATAGAGGTAGTATATTTAAGACCTACTATGCCCGAAAAACAGATAATGTTAATAATAGATATTTAAAAAATCATAATAGCGTTATGCACATATCTCAACGCTACGAATAAGTGCACCGTTTGTATCAATTGAGAAGCCGGGTGCAGTAAGAGCTTTAACTTTTAAACATTATCATTGCATAGAAAGCTGTTATTAAATATTACACATTATAAAATACCTGTACCTAATTTTATTAATGTAGGCCATAAGAACTTAACGTAAGGTTAATTATTACCAAATGTAAAGGTTTTGTTCAAATATGGGAAATGTCTGTTATAATACGGTTCAGAAGCTTTTGTCATATAGTCTGCTTACAAAAATACTGAAAGTTAGAATTTATAAAACAGTTTTATTACCAGTTGTTCTGTATGGTTGTGAAACTTGGACTCACACTTTTAGAGAGGAATAGAGGTTAAGGATGTTCGAGAATAAGGTGCTTAAGAAAATATTTGAGGCTAAGAGGGATAAAGTTACAGAAGAATGGAGAAAGTTACATGACGCAGAACTGCACGCATTGTATTCTTTACCTAACATAATTAGGAACATTAAATCCAGACGTCTGAGATGGGCAGTGAATGTAGCACGTATGAGTGAATCCAGAAATGCATATGGAGTGTTAGTTGGAATACCTGAGGGAAAAAATACCTTTAGGGGGAAAGACCTTTGGGGAGGCCGAGACGTAAATGGGAGAATATTAAAATTGATTTGAGGGAAGTGAATATTATGGTAGGGACTGGATTAATCTCGCTCAAGATAGGGACCAATGGTGGGCTTATGTGAGGGACGCAATGAACCTCCGGGTTCCTTAATGGCATTTGTAAGTAAGTAAAGATTTTGTTCCCAACAATTTTAACATAGTTTAATTTTTATCAAAAGCGACTGTTTACATTAACACTGTTATTGTACTCAGTTCCTGAACTGCAGTGTCAGGAAATGCACGACTTTGTATCTGAAGAATGTCGAGACTTACGACAAGCACAGCTTCAGTATGAAAATTAGATGGAAAAGCTGTGTCCTGGTAACAAGGTTCACTTCTTTCTTCAAGACTTATTTTTAAGTGTCGAAATTCTAAGCGAAATTCCTCATCGATTTCTTTTCCGCCTCTACGCATTCCAGACAATCTTCAGTGTTTCTTTTCGGTCCTTTTTATCGGTGAAACACATTTAAGCATGTATTCCTTATTCACCTAAAAATTAGACCGTACGCAGTTCGCCCATTGCGACGACAGGCTGAAGTAATATCCTGCGTTCATTCTTGACTTCAGAGAGATAGGTCGTTGTAGCACTGGGTTGTCTAATCGTTTTGTTTACATGCTCATTCAATGAGAGTGATAGTCGAACAAGTGGGACTGATTGAGAGACATGTGCAGGAAACCACGGTGCTACGAGGGTGCTTCCATTGTAAGGGGCGGAGCACCCACGAACAGTTTATTACACGATCCAGTTCTATACAAGAGGATACCGACTGATTTGCATACGTCGCACTATATTATGTAGAAGTAAGAAAATTACCTTACTATGTTAAAGTCAGAGTCAACTTTCTTTCTCATTTGATATCGCGAGAAAGTATACGCCTACTTATGATTTAATAGTGTTCATAAACAAAATTAACTATCATACACACGTAGAGTCAATTTTAATTTTAATTTTCACTTTAGTTTTCATTTTAATTTTCATCATCATCACCATTATCATTATCATTATCATCATTATTATTATTATCATCAAAGAAATTGAGGGAAAGAAGACAGAGGACGGACACTGGAAAGTATTCTTTCCTCAATCGTACTTTCAGGGACTGGAATGCTTTACCTGCATACTTACTAAAGGCTTTACCAATAACCAAAAATGTACTTAAAATAGGCTTAAAGACTTTACTAACAGATGGTAGTCTATTATACACACTATTTAAAGGGTGTAATTGATATTTCGTTACTGAGGGAGTTGTATCAGTGAAGAAGTATGTTGTGTCAGTGAAGTGTGTTGTGTAAGTGAAGTGTGTTTCTATCAGTGAAGTTTTATAGTTTATAGTGGCAGTGCAAAGTATTTGAACAGTGAAATGTTTTTGAAGTGCTAGTGAAATCAGGGTAAAATCAGTGAAATGTGTCGTAGTTCCAGTGCAGTGAGTGAGTTGTCAGCGAAATGAGTGTAGCGCTGAAAGGTACTTGTGCAGGTAATGAACATAATCATACTCGTTCGAACTTAGGGTTAAGATACAAATTAGATTTACTTTAAATGTTATTTTAAGTGATCGTGCTTCATTTAATTTAAAATGCTTCCTATTATTATTATTATTATTATTATTATTATTATTATTATTATTAGTCTTACTTAGTAACTTGAGAAAACATAGCTGTCATTTAGTGAACAGATACGATAAGTAAAATGTTACGTCGATTATTTATAAGTTTATTGATTAGATTAAGATCTTTCTCATTTATCCGTGGAAAAAATTCCGAATTGTTAATGATTACACGAAAGTCATAAAAGAAATTTATCAATAATGCAGCGGTAGATCGTCCTAGTTCGTTGTAATTTACTATTTCTAACACGCCACTGGTGAATTTGAGCTAATTAATGAAAATCCGAATGTGTCCACTCCACTGGAAATCCACCGTAAACTAAGGTTAACTGAACATAGTAAGGCAATTTGGAGACCTTGTGTACTGTTTTAATTTATTTATATTTTGTTCCGATTTTTTTTCAAGCATACGTTTTCATACGTGGTTAAATTGAAAATTGTCAAAACATATGAAAGGACCCCCAGGTCCAAACCCTGCAAAGTTTCTTGCAAGACGTTCTTCTATGCACACTTATTCAATTTTACCACATATTAAGTGTAGAAATAAGCTTGTAGAGGAATTTTATGGGGTAAGGTGAACAGTCTGAGTATTTATACGCATATTATGTGCATTTAATATAAGGTGACTGAACAATCCCAACAACGGGGCTACTTGGACACTGACGAAAATAATTCATTTGGTACTATGGCCGATTTTTCAATTTACAGTCAGCCGCGGATAGTCCTTAATTAAGTCGACAAATTGCGTAAATTTT